>NC_060208.1:107872500-108172500 GCF_021130785.1 Homalodisca vitripennis
AAAGAAGAGAAGAAGTCAGGTTTCAGGGAGAAGGGTTTTCCGATAGATAAGGGTAGACTGAAAAAACTGGATGAGTGATAGATGATAGAAAAGAAGCCAGTAAGTCCAGCTCAGCCAGTCCCTAAGTGGATCAGGCAGTCTCCAGGTGCGCGCGCGCACAGAAATACAGCACTAGATGATGAAAGAAGGTGGCTGTGCAAGTGGACGGACCGATTTGGCTCATATTTTGGAGTATGAAGACCCCACCACTTTCCACCCTGTAACTATATTACTAACTATGTTTATTATTAATAGCATACGTTGATAACTGTACAAGGAACATTTTGTACCTCAATATAAATAATACACAACCCCGCTCGATGCAAGTTGGTTGAAACTATCAACTTCTTGAACTTATCATCTTAACCATAAGCACTTTATTTTTAATATGAGCTCTTTTATTAAATGTGTAAACTGGGACGACCCAGGGCATTACTGTACGACCTTCCAAGGTTGGTTTTGAAGGATTTGTGGTAGCGTGGTTGTAATTGTTTGTTTACAAGTGCAATGCCAAGTTTAATTATATATATATATAAATAAATAAAAATCTAACAATGTATTAACAAGTTTCACATTACCTTAGAAACGAGGAATAAAAGTGTGGTTCCTAAATTGTGAACGCTTTTGGTTAACCAGCCTTTGATCAACAAGCAGCACGACACGAATCCTATGAGGACCAGTTACTTTTCAACATATCTCATTGCCCAACGTGCACATTTAGTTTTAACAATGATTAATCACAGCTTTTAACAGTTATCTGGACAGCTTTGGTAGCACATTATTTTTTAGAAGTAGATATAACATTTAATTAATTAGCTATGTGATTTTTATTCATCAACGACATATTGCTTTTCCTTCTTGCTGATAAAATTATTACGTTTTTTAAATGGAAGCTGCCAAACACGTGTTGAGCTGTTTTTATCCTCTCTGTACCCAAAGTTTACAAGGAGAATTGGGATGAATATGCCACCTTAGAAACATTCTTCAAGCCTATAAAGATGTACAATCTAATCTTTCTAAATAAAAAAGAACTGTATAATTCATTACGTGAATTAGTTCTTTACTTGAATCTCATTGCTATGACTAGAATTTTGTAGAATTTTGGAGCAGTATAATTACATATGATGAGCAGAAATTAAAATATTGTAAAATTAGCCAAAATCGATTTGATAAATTAACTATTTTATTGTTTTTTTTTTTTTTTTTTTTTTTTTTTTTTTTTTTTTTTTTTTTTTTTTTTAATAAAACTGAGATTATTCAATAAAAATTTGTTCTTTAATTTTGATACCAGTTGCGTTTCCTTTTGTTGCAGAAATTTACACAAGAGTGCTCTACCGCCACTCGTATAACTCATACTATTGTGAAGAAGTTTATTCCGTTCTCTTAAACTCTGTGTGTCATATCACCACCACCGCAGGTGTAGTATTATCTAGTCTTCTCTATTTTACTAAGAATGTTTAATCGTATGCTATATGTGCAGGTACACTATTCATTGCAGAGGCATGAAATGATAGAACTAAATGTCCAGGATAACAAGTTGTTGTGGAGGTTAATGCAGTTTCTGAACTCTCCAGGTTGAGTGACCAGCTTGTTGAAGACAACGTTAAAGTTTTTTAAAGAGCTCAATTACCGATTAAATCATAAAATACAGTCGAAGATCTTAATACGTATATAAACAAATACATCAATGATTTTTAATTTATTTTTAATCACGTAAAATATTCAGAGGATTAATGTAGGTAGTTTACTTTCCAGCAAACATACAAATAACTACTTGGAGATAAGATATTTGGAAGTTTCTATTTAATTGTGTTTAGCTACAATAATCTGCACTATCTACATTAATCCATAAGATCAATACAAGAGAAGAACAACCATGATAGTAATAGAAAAAAATACCAATCTCAAAAAACAGATGTTTTAATTTCAGGGGCGCACCGACGGAAGGGATGAACGGGACCTGTCCCACTCCAAGAGCACTTTATTTCAAAATAATTGATTATTTCTAGTAGTATATTCATCTAAAAATAACACTTTTGCTGGAAATTTGAAATCAACCATAGTCAAATATAACTTTATATCTATTTTAATCTACGAAATACACCGCATTGCATATTTTATAATTACATTTTGTTCAACACTCTAAGTATTTTAATTTCTTCATTCGCAGTGACTACGAAAGTGAGGTTAGATCTTACTGTTTTTGTGGCTAATACCTGTGCCCGGTACCTCCGGTGTCCGAGTACAAAATGTACTCGTACTGATTTAGAATCATACGTATACATTAATAATAATAATAATAATAATAATAATAATAATAATAATAATTCTTTATTGCAGTAAAACAATTAACAAAATTGCATTGCAAGCGTCATTTCAACATTTGGATTTAAAAATCTATAAACTAAAACCTATCTTAACATAGGCACAGTTAATTCCACATACTAATGTGTGAACCTAACAATATATTGTATTTTGCATGTTTTGGATATCAGAAAAGGATAAATAAAATAATAATAATAAAATATTAATTTTCATCCCAGCGGCCCATCGTAAACTCATCAACGGAGTAAAATGCCTTTGACAACAAAAAGTGTCTTAATCGAGATTTGAATTGTTTGGGTTCATTAATTCGTTTGAGATCTCCAGGGAGCTTATTGATTAACCTGACACCCATTTGAGATGGTAAGTGTTCGAACATAGCCGTTCTATGCTGTTCTGTCCTGAAATTGTTCCTGCCTCTGGTCTCGTACTGATGGACGTCCCTGCCCTGAACCAGTTCACATTTGAATCGGCAGTACAGGGTAACGTCGAGAATATAGAGGCTGGGTAAGGTTAGAAATCCAAGCTCCCTGAAGGCAATTTTACACGACTCTCTGGGTTTTAATTTCGAAATTATTCTAACAGCTTTCTTTTGTGTTCTAAATACTCTGTCAAATTTGTATTTAGAACAGCTGCCCCATAGTCTCAAACCGTAGGTCAAATGTGGATGTACTATGCCAAAGTAGGCAGTTTTCAGTACATCAAACGAGCAGAATTTTGCTAGATTGCGTAAGACATAAGTGCCTGAGGCAGCCTTTGAGCAAACTCTGTCAATGTGATCGCTCCAGGTCAGTCCCCTGTCCAGGTACATCCCCAGAAACTTGGTGGATTCGGCTTCATCTAAGATAGCTTCATCCGCCATCACAATTGGTCTGTATTCGTCTTCTTGTTGACGGAGACAAAATTTTATTACGTTAGTTTTGGCATAGTTAGTTTTTAGATTTATCTTTGAAAAGTGCTCGATGCATGCGTTTAGTTCAATAAAGTTCAATAATACTAAAATGGTACAGGTAAATGTTCCATTTATTGTTATTAGTAAACGAGTCCGAATAATTTGTACCAGCAATGAGGGTAAATGCATAAAGTATCTATCGTAAGTACATGAAACAGTCACCTGTACCGGGTACTTTCGGTTTGCTGTAACATACTCACGGGACAGACGAGTTCCAGGTACAGCGTATCTCTTGCAGTAGTCCCGACGTGATCAGTTGTAACTGTAAAGAGTGAGTTGTGGAACTCTGAACAGTTCTGTACTGTGTTTGTTTGTTATCACTACGAGGCAACACTACACTGGGCAATCTGAAGATTATCGCGTTAAAACAAGTAGTTTTCGTATAAATTTTCGTATACATAAGTTAACAAAACCTGTTAAGTATAATCAGTGTTAAAAATTAAACGTTAAAATCTTAGACATATCTAGGATGACCTAATGGGGGAGAAGGTTACCACTACAGGTTTTCTGCACCTCCTAGTCAAGCTGGGGTACAGGAGCACCTCCTCCCCCACCCGGAATATGTTAAATGCTAATAATGTCTAAGATAATTATTATTTTATACTTTACTAAAACGGCTACAACATAACCAAAAATTTACCCTTTTGGATACCGGGTGATATCATAAAAGAATTTCAAGAAAACTGCGCTGTATTAATGAGATAACTGATAATGGTTGTACCTATCTTAAGAACTAATATACAAATCCTCCACCTTATACCTAGAATTTATACATTCTAAAATAGGCTTTCAGGATATATATATACACACATCTTTTAGATATATTACATATATTTTACTTGAAAATATAGACGTGTTATTGCCACAATAATTTATGTATATGCATTACATTTATTTAACAATGTCGGCCCTGACAACAAAAATTGGGACATCAATTGACATATTTTTATAGAGGATATATTTACTGTGTATACAGCTAAATAGACTTTGAGACATAAAATTTATAATTGTGTAATATTTACCGCGGCTGAGCAGTTGACGTCTACTTCATGCATAGATGCGATTGACGCTCAACGATGAACAAATATAGACATATAGAATATGAACTTCAAGTAAAATATAATTTACAAAGCTCGATGTTGTACACTTTGGTTGTGTAAATTTGGGATTTTGTACACGAAGTTTGACAGAAAAACGTTATAGTGATTGGTTGATAACTATAGTGTAATTAATGAACGTACACGAAAAAATTCTTTTTTTAGTTTTAATGTCATTATACTCGTTATAACAAAGACTCTATTGCCACACTAGACATTATTTTGGGTTACAGTTTTACACAAACTATTACAGGCACTAACTATTACAACCTAAGATCTGACAGTGGAGGCACGGTACATATAGCCCACATTTTTCACATAACAAATTAGCCTTTTCTTAGAAGCAAGAGCGCCGAACCTGAAAAAATAAAACTGATAATTTTTAGTATGAAAAGTATCGAAAACAACTGCAACTTTAACATTATAATAAAGTATTCATTGGAGGTAAAATTAGCAATCTAGAGGTTTTGTACTTATTGTATTTTTGTTACTACTATAAAAATATCGTTATTCATTAATAACACAAGTCACTAATAAACGACTAGCGCTAACAAGGAAAGCGATGAGAATTACATTAAGACTGTAGACGTTCATGGTCACTGCTCTCGGTCTCTCTCGCCCGAAGCGCGAGAGGTGAGGTCCGTATTACAGTATATTTGGCAACTCCAACAGGTCGCATACGAACTCATCATTCCGAAAAATTACGAATCACGAGTCTTGTGTTTTACTATGTTATATCAGCTATTATAGTTAAGATATCAAAACAAATAAAAAAAGAAACTGAACTATGTTACATTGTTCACTACGAATATATTCTCAGTTTAACACAAGTTATACCTTGAATATTTCTATCAATGGGGGAGGGAGTGGTTACAACCCTCAAAACCCACCCCCTCTGGATACGCCTATGTTTAAAATAGTGTTTTACAAAAGTACAATAGGAAAAGTACACTGAACTCTTAACCCAGACGTATGAATTGTAACCGCTTTCTGATACCACATATCATAAACACCGCTCTTGCTTACACAGCAGAAGTGTACTAAGCAAACAATTAAAAAATATGTATTGCAACAGTTTTCTACTTCCACTTGTAGATCAATTTTATTTGCACATCAAAAGTGTGCTGACTTCATTGAGAAGATGCGTGTATTACCATGCTGTGCTACCACGTTCGGTCTCTTGTTTGTATACCAGAAGTGTGGTGACCTCATTACACAGATGTTGGTTTGTTACCTTACTCTTTTTTTTTGAAAGAAAGAAAGAAATTTATTTCTCAAACAACACCTAACATACATACATACATTTAAGAAGTATATCATGAGAAATATTTAATCCTCCTTTTTAATCCTCTACTGCCACTTATCATGGTCCGCTCTTGCTTGTACATCAGAAGTGTGCTGACCATATAACCAAGATATATGGATTGTACCTACACACTAGTGCAGGCAGAACCTGCACTGAGACAGAAACTGGTGTTAGGAACCTCTAAACCATTTTGGTACATTGCTGGTTGGCACTGTAAAGTGAGATAAATGCAATATGGATGGAGGAACCAGTACAAAATTAAACACAGCTTTTCCTGTATTTGATAGAAAATTCCTATTCTTGTTTGAAGTTAGATCCTATTTTTAGGTAGGCTACTTTAATCAGGTTTCTTAGGAAACTAAATTGTTTTCTGTAGTCTCACACCATGCCAGCAGCCTAACCAGAAATAATCTTTCGAAGTTATTTCTAAACCATTACCCGGAACATAGACATATATAATACATTATGAATGAGTACAAAACATACTGATACTACATAATTGTTTGAGTTACGTTAAAGCCATTCACATAATAAATTAGCATTGAAAAAAGAATAAATGTTATATCAAATTATACAAGTAAAATTTATTTCACTCAGAGAAATATTAAAATACAATATTAATCATGATCGCATCGATAAATCTTTGACTTCCATTGAATCATTAGCTCGTTCTTCGATTTTTTTCCGCAAGTAATGGTAAGCCTTTGCAACGTACCCAAGCACCCAGAGCGCAGCGTTCTCCAGCATCTTCTGGTTCGCACATGCCTTCACTCCTCTCACTATCTGAGTCTTCTTCAATATTACACAGTCTTTTATTTTGTACAAGTACTTCATCAGCATTCCCTGTTTCTTTTTCACTATTGAGCTTACTGGTTTCTTTATCAGATGACTTGTCTCATTCACTCCCTTTATTTCAGGTTCAGTTGTTTTATTCTGATAAGACTTATTAGTCTCCTCTTTGGTAACGATTTTGTCTTTATTCACATCACGCTTATTACGCCATGGAATGACCTGAAAAATAAACAACTCATAAATGTACATTGTCCAACTGTAGATGAACCCTCAGCAAAGAACAGCCATGATATTGCATCCTACAGACTTACTTAAATTATATCAGCTTTTACAAAAATCATTAAACGTGAGACAAAAGTGAGAAAATCATCACCATCTTCATCTGATTTGATTTAAGACAATGAATTGTATTTCAGCTTTTATATAGATTGGTTCATATGTTGTTCAGGAATGAAAGAAAGTAATACAACGTTTGGATTTTATACTAATATAGAGCAAAAGTATTCAAACATGATTTATCAAATTTAATTTTAAACACTTTGTTTATTTATGCCCTATAGTGTTGTAAAAGGTTACCATATTGTAATTATTAGTATTTGTTCTGTTGAGATCTAACTTAAAATTAAAGTGTTAAAATCTTCTAATATAAGAATGAAAGCAATATATGTTCAGTACTAATCAATAGGCCCTGCCCTGCCCACAATTCAGGTTTAAGATAAGTCTTAGATATCTACGTTATAAAATAAACATTCATTACTACTGTACAGAGATATTGCCTTCTGAATACTGCAAATTAAAATTCAAAGTTATTGGTGAATTTTTAAGAAATTAAATATTTTAAAGTTTTTTGTAATAGGAAATAATGTTACACCAGTTTAAAAAAATTTACTCCCACATTTTTTTACAGTAACTCGGTAGAATGCTCATACTTTAATCCACTAAGCTGGCGGTTGGAAAAATCTAGATTTGTTCAGTTATTTTCATTTAATATTAACATATAAGTGACAAACATCATATTTGTATGGTAATTGCTATATATTTTGTTACTATTGTTCTATTCTGTGATGTTTATTATTATTATAAGCTCTAATTACAGTACATTTTAATTGTGGCCACATGCCCAGAGAGTGACATGCAACTTTTTGTATTAAGTCTTATATTATCAACTGGACTCATAAAATATGCAATTTTGTAATTTACTGTATTTGTTTTGTAATTACACATTGTAATTCAAAATGTAATTTTAATGCACACCTGACTAACTACATTACTGATAGCACAGTTAAGTTAGTTTTTAAGAATTTCATGTAATCTGAAAATTGTAAAAAGTGGAAGAATAAATCATTATTTCATTTACAAAATAATAAAATTCTCTAATTCATTTAACAGCAGTAGAATAGTGTTCTAGAAATCAGGTTGAAATTGGTTCCCAACATGCATTAGACCATTAACAAAACTTTTAACAATCTTATTCTCTGAAATGTATTTGTAAAGTATCTGAAGATTCAAAAAAATGTATTGAGAACATTTAGAACAGGCACATGAGTTAGTATTACAATTTAAAGAACCCTTTGGTTTAAACAAAAAATAAAAATTGTACTTATTATGTATTCACATTTTATTTGCTTGAAATCTTTTTGTAAAAATTCTCTGTTTGTGAATAGTTATAACTCTCAGCTTTTAACTTTTAGTGATTAATTTCAAGAGTTGACTATCACTATTTATCTCTGCAGCTATATAATAAAAAAGGAAAGCAGGATTTTAAGAACTAAATATCACAAACATTAATACACTGTTTATTCAACTAATTCTTTTACATTTTATCAGGTACTGAACACAGAAAAGCAAACGACGTTGTAAATATAAAAAATTGTTAAAAATCATTCTTCCTCACTTTCATCAGAATCTTGCCTTGTAAAAAAGGTTTTGAAAAAGCCCAAGCCCTTTTCTTTGACTGATTGAAAAAATGATGACTTGGCACTTTTTGAAGTAGGAAATGCCGGTACTTTTGTAGTAGTCCTATACCACTCATTCCTCCTCACTGTTGTCGTTGTAAGTAACTCAAAAGGAGTAGTTTCGATTTCCGCTTTCTCTGTCTGAAGCGTCACCGATACCTTCTCTCTTGGAAGAATCTCCAAATCCTCAGTTATATCTTTGATTACTTGAAATTCTCTGGGTGCCGTCGATCGGTTAGAGATAGACACAACACGATGCCACCTTTCTGGGTCAAGTTTACCCCCACTGATGTCTGAGTGAAGCTCATTCCTATGATAGTTGAACTCTTTCCCAAACTTTCCTCGGTTGTGCAGGTAGAACATATCAGGCCTGTACTTAGGTTGGAAAGTTCGATTGTACCACCGATTCACCACATTACTCATCCTTCCATAGCCGACATCTCGGGTCAAGTTTCCACTTCTGTACTTGTTGAAGATATAGTAGGAGAAAGCAATGTCTAGAGTTTTGTTATAAAACCGTTTCCGAGCCATCCGATAAGCTTTATACAGCTCTGGGTCCGTATCATTGTTCCAAGGAACTTTGCTTGACCGTTGGGGAATAAAACTGTTGTCTGTTCCAACAGTCCTGTTCTCATGGTGTTTCATCTTATGTGACATCACTTGATGGCTTTGTAATAAGTTCATGTAGCTATCAAAGTCAGGGTCGGATATCTGTGACCGATTGACAGTGGTGATGGGTGTGATCACAATGGATGAATTCAATCTCTCAAACTGTTTCCGTCCAAAGTCATGGAGAACAAATGACCTCCTACTAAAGTTCTGCCAAGAGATATGCTGTGTAAAGATGTAGTTTGGGTCAAAAGTACGGTTCTGCCACAATGTTCGCCGGTGTGTACCTATCCGAAAATCTGCATCGTAGGTTCTGTTGACAAATTTTCTTAAGTCTCTCGCAGCAAAAATTGAGTCCCTATCATCCTGCACATGGTAATGTCGCTTCCTGGGTTCACGGTAAAGTCGCCCGAAAAGTGTCTTTCCAGTTTTGTCCACTCGCCCGAAAGGTGGCTCATAGCCATCCAGATGCTGGTCCTTCTTCTCCAGACTACCTTCATAGATGTAATTTTTGAAGAAGGGCCTTGTCATGTACTTTTTAAACTCCGGAATGTATGTTTTATCATACCACACACGATTGGTCTGACAGTGAGAGGTGGAGATGTCACTGTGATCGTTGTTGTAGCAACCGTTGTTATCTCTGTGATGTTCATATTTCTATCTACCACACTCCAATACTTCCTCAGCTGTGTTCTATCAAACTTGGGTGTTCGTCCTCTCTGCTCTTTCAGTTTATACCAGGAAGAGATCTCCTGAAGCTCAAGTTTCCGTCGCATCTGATCCCAGTCTATGTCGTAATTGTTGACTGGAACACCTCTCCGTCGTTCCCCGAACCATTTCTTGTGCTCCTGTTGATAGGTTTCAAAACTGTTACTTGATGTGTTAACACTTGTTGGGTTATCTGTCGCTAGAGGCACGCCAAATGCCCAGCTCGATTTCTTTGATCTAATCTTCTCCTCCAGCTCCCTTCGCGATATGTTCCTTTCTATTCCAAAAAGTGGCTCATCATCAGTACTTGATCTGTTCTGTAAACAAATAGTTATTTTAGAATGTTATATGTTTCTTAAACTGACCTACATGCTACTGGAAACATTAAAATGAAACAGAATTGTAGAGTAGAGACAATTTAAAACATTTTTCTCATTCGAATAAAGCCAACAGAAAACTAACAAAAATGAATCTTGAGGCATCATGTAAAAAAGAAAATAAATAACTTTAACAACTAGAATTTGGTCTTTTACATAACAAGATTAAAATATTAATTATCTAGATATTTTATTAAAACTACTACATTCCATTAAAATAGAAATAAAATAACTTGCCTCTTAGAAGAATTCTTCACAAATTCATCAGAAATCTTCATAATTCTTCTATTTTTTGTCTTAAATAACAATCAAACTAAAAATTAGACAAAGTCAACAAATTTAAACCAGCATTCATTAATAATTAATTGCAGGGTAAAAATATTATATTCAGGCAAGTGATTTTATTTTATAGATGTATTGTGTAAATTACATAGTAATAGGTATATTTTATAAAAGAAAAAAGTTTTTTAGGAGATAACACTTTAGAGACTAGTATTTACTAACACGGATATGTTCAAAATGATCAATGTTTTAAATTATTCCTCGTGAAAGGCACAAGTGAAAACTTTGGTAGTCACAGAAAAAAAACAGTGTTAAAAATATGTTGATATAGAAAATAATGATTGTAAAAACTATGATAACTAATAATAAATAAATGATACTTAAATATTTTTAAGTAGGTTTAGAAAAATCTCTATCTATATTAGGATCATAATGTGACCATGAAAGATGTGTGTGTGTGTGTGTGTGTGTGTGTGTGTGTGTGTGTTGTGTGTGTGTGTGTGTGTGTGTGTAGCGTTTTTAAAGCTACATTGGTTGATTTTTTTAGATTAAAACTTAAATTAAATGACAATTTTGGGAAAGAAATATTGGGATTTAATTTTAATTAGATTGTGAGAAGTTAGGATCAAAACGAATATGTAATCCTTTAGCAAGTTAGTGCTGGTAATTTTAAATTATTAGGAAGGCGGTTCACTGCCTTGAATTGACCAGAACTTGTATTGTTCTGCAGTGACGTTAGATCTGAGAAGGCTTTTGTTCTTGAGTTGGATACAGCTGGGCCAATGAGAGAATGCTGCGGATGTCCATCAGAAAGGGAGGAAGGGGAACTATAAAACCGCCAGCTCATAATTTGCGCCCTTCTTTTGGTAATTTATCATGAATTCAGTTGATTACAGTGCGCCGTGTTTCTAAATTTTTTTCTACAAGAGATTTTGAGGTAAGCACCAAATTTATTGTACGTTATATTGAAATAGTTTTCCAGATCTGATATTAAATTAATTTTGTTGTCTTTTTATAGGAAAAATTAAATTCATAGAAACTACAGAGCAATCTGCATAACTGATTATCGGTGAACAATAGAGCACAATAGAATCATACAAGTTACATTTGGTTCATACTTGCAAGAAAAGTGAATTAAAATTGAACTTTGTTAATAACTTTAATTGAAATTTGGAAATTTAGTAATTGATTAATATTTAATTGGAACTGTTTTATTGTGAATTATTAATTGGAAAATAATTGAACATTAATTATTGTTTGAGAGAGTTATATCTGAATTGCATAGACTTGAAAGTTAAGGTACAACTAGTGGAAAGAGAAGTTTGATTTTTTATTTTGAATTTTGAATAGTGACGATATGTGTGTGTGTGTGTACAAAACTTTATTGGTTTTATTATTGATTCTACATTTTGTCTTTACTGATGTAATGAGATATTAGACAGTTATGAAACTAGAACAAAGAATTCATAAACAAAATGTTATTTTTAAACAAAAAATTAGATTAACACGTTCACGACTAAGACTCCTACTGGAAACCTGTGAATCGAGGGGCGCCACAAGGCTCTGTCCTTGACCCTCTTCTTTTTTCAATTTACATCGACGATTTGACTGCTATGATCAAACACTAATTTTTTCACCTGTATGCTGACGATTTGCAAATTTACACTTTTCCGTTTCAAACTATCCAAACATTGTTGCTGACATATACACTGACATTGACGCTATTGCAACGTGGGCCTTCAAACATGGACTGAAACTTAACGAAAGCAAGACTCTAACTATTCTTATTGGAACTTCCAGACTTCTGAGTGGTATCGACTTGAACAACTCTCCTACACTCATACTGAATGGTCGTCCTCTTTCATACAGTGACAAGGTCAAAAATCTTGGACTGACTATTACAAAAACTCTTAGTTGGGCCGATAATGTTACTGAGACTTGTGGCAGGGTATTTGATGGTATTCATAGTCTTAAACAATTTGCTATTTATTTACCCTTGAATTTGAAAGTAATGCTAGTGAAGACCCTGATTTTCTGCCATTTCAATTACTGTAGCGAAATTATAAATTACATGATGGTTGATCTTTCGGACAGATTACAACGTGCTCAAAATTATTGTGTTTGCTTTATCTTCAACCTTAGACGATATGACCATATAACATCCTTCATCAATCAGTTACATATGTTAAAGTTGAATCTACTCCGTCAGTTCCACATTCTTAGCATGTTACATTCTATTTTGTATAACGATTATTCCCCTTCCTATCTGTCTGAATGCTTTTCTTTCATTTCTGAAACAAGCAATTGGAATACTCGACGTGGTGCCTCTCTGTTATCTATTCATAGATTCTCTATTTATAGTAAATAATTCACAGTCTCTGCTTGTTTACTCTGGAATAATCTCCCAGATCATATCAGAGGTATTCGTAGTCGGGAACGGTTTTGGGGTGTGCTTAGGTACCATCTGTTTTGGGCCTCGTCGGGTTGACGATATCATGGCATAGGGTATGGGACGATGGCTTTGTATGAATGGTGATGGGTGAATGTCTGTTAATTTCCTTGTAAGTTTTATTCTATTTATTTATTTTTAGTTTCATAGAGAACCTTTATTTCATTTTATTACTTTATATAAATAGAGATTATAATTTTTGAATGTAAAATAGTGATGTAAACTGTATTGTGGCTCTTGTTTTACAGTAATAGTATAGTTTATTTATTAATTTATGGTTAGGTGTAAGAGGGGACTTGATAGTCCTAACCTCGCCAATTGAGTATGTTTTACGTTGTATTTAATAAAGACATTTTTTATTTCATTTCATTTCACGACAACGTGTACCCCGTTGGGTACACGGTACACATGATCTTTCTCAACTGCCATTGTGTCCCTGATTGGGTTCATATTGGGCTTTCAAAAAGCGTATTGTGCGCCTGATGGAGTTCACGTTACTATGCATTTCCTTTTTTATTGGGTTTTTATTGTTTACCTGTCTTGGTAGTTTGTTTAATTTGATTCTGCACTTAAATAAATACCTCAGACTATAATTGTATACACCATTGGTAAACTTAATTTACTTAAAATATTAAGAGTAAATTAATTTTTTAGGCACCCTTGTTTGACGACAAATTTAAAAAGTCAGAAATAAGTTGTCATCATGAACGTGTTAAGAGAAGACTGTACCAAAAGGTCTATCAAGTTTTGTCTCATAAGAATAATGTTAAATCATTTAACTCAATAATTTTGTTTGCAAAGATTTACCAAAGTTGTAAAGGTAGGAGATTAAAATGGTATTATTTATTATGGATTATTTTAGCCTCAGAAATGCTTATAGAGATAAAACTATATTAAAGGTATACATTATTACCTCCATCATGCATTCCAAAAATTTGTATCAAAGCTATATGTGTTTCCATGTTACAGTGTCATCATCAGACGTTACATTAACAAATAGGTCTATGGTCAATGGAATCAAGAGCAACATCATTTTTAAATTGATAATATTTAAGCACCATAGTAATAAGTTACCTATTCTATATAACACAGATAACAAGAAGAAAAAATACATTAGTTTAAAATGTAGCCATAGAATAAAAATAGCTTGAAAAGAGAGTTAAAAGGCATTAATGAAATTAACACCTTACTCTTCTGGAAGATGTTAAACATGCCAGCTATAAAAAAATACAATACAACCATGTGTTACACCATGTGTAAATAAAATACCAACATGCCAGGTGTTTTTTTTCTCAATACAATGTGCTGCATGTTCCAATTTTTATATTGCACAGACAGGCTTTACTTTTAAGGCCAGATATAGAAAAATTGACCTGAACCTAGAATAGGTAAGCAAGAACTGACCTTTGTTTAACACCTAGTTGACAACTGTCATAGCATGGACGATTGTAAATAGGGTTTGGCTATAGTTTATATATATCACAAAGGTAATAAATTAAATATATTGGAAGAGTTTGAAATTTAAAAAGCATTTCAAAATGACAACATGAAGAACAATGTTGGCAACCACAATTAGCTATCCATCAACAGATAGCACATTGGATCCGTTTCATCCAGTCGATTGTGAATCCGCTTGTGCAATTCTTGCAAATCTAATAATATAGGTACCGGTATATACATTTTTAAATTTTTCTTGTGTTTTTTATTTATTTTGTTGTGTGTGTGTGTGTTGTAGAATTTGATGACAAAGCCACCTCATTGATTGACACATGTTGTTCAATTCAAAGCCTGATGAAGTAATGTTTTAACATGATTGTGTAGCTAAACTACAAATTATTGATGTACGCGATGGAAGTAATAAAGTAAATTACGAGTTATATGATTATAGTTTACATACTTTCCATGGGTTTTGGAGTTATTGTGTGGTTATATATTTACTGTACATTTTTCTAGTTTATATATTTTGAGCCAATACAGGCAGCTCTTAAGAAACTAGCCTACCTTCCCATCCTGCTTGATTCCGCTGGTAAAAGGTCGAAGACTGTAAGTGGTTGAAATGTCTCTTTTATTTCTTTCAACGTCAGAGTCAACCAAGACTTCTAAATCCTTTGATTCTTCTTCCTCCAACCCACTGATACTTGGTTTCTCAATTTTTCTTTTAATTTTTTTTCTTGTTGCTCCTCTGTTTGAAGCTCTTGTGTATCCAGTTTTCTTTGTATATCTTCTTCTTGTAGAGTTTGATGGTGGTCTTCTCGTCACAGATTTGCTTTTTTTCGGGATTTTAGTCCCCTCTACAACAGGTACAGGCATATCTGTTGTCTCTCTCACATTACTGTTAGGAACTGTTGTCATCACTGGCCATGTGTACAAGAAGTCTGACAAAGGTCGTAGAGTAAAGTCCTCTGGTTTGACTTCCATAGAAAGTTTTCCATCAAAAGAAAGATCAGTTTCTTCCGTTAATTCCTCTGACTGTTCTGAGGATTCTATATTCTTTCCTTTTGGGAGCTCCTCACTCGAGGTATGGAAGTTCTTATTCCACATAACTTCCTCTCTGACTCGCCTAAACTCATTCCTCCTCTTCAAAAACTCCTGAAGAGAAATGACAGGTTGTTGTGTTTTCTGGCCAAATTTCATCGTCTTGAAACTCTTCATTTGAGCAAAAGTTCTTGCAGGTTGTGATGTTGTCCTTCTGATTAGAGGCCTTGCTTTGAGCACCCTCGATCTCGGTGGCAAAGTCTTCTGTGATAAGTCAAGCCAGATTGGTTTCCTCAATGGTTGTGTAGTCAAAAATGTAGGATCAATCACCTTCCTGAATAGATGTGGTGTCTTTGTTTTTCTTCTTCTTGTAGGTGGGTGTGTCTCAGGTATCACAAGGGTCTCCTCAGTTGTTGTCAGGGGCATGAATGGTCGTCCTCTCGTCAGACGTATCTTAGGTAGAAATGTGATGACTTTCAGTGTTGGTTTCTTTGTGCGGACACGCCATTGAAACTTCTGTTTGAAACGTTTTGGTTTAGCAAGTTTTGAATCTGACCCCTCATCATCGTAACCTTCTGTCCGCATGAGGTCCTCCTCAAAATTTTCAGGAAAAACAATCTCTGCCGGGCTCTGTGTCTGACTCTGAAGCCATTTCAGATGTTTCTTGAGTTTCTTGATCTTCCTTCCATCAGACATTGAGCTTTTCTCTATGGCTGACAATTCCTTATCAATGTTGAGGTCTTGTTCATCATACTCAGATTTCTCTTCCTCCATAAAACCACTATCTCCAATTGCTCTCTTATCTCTAAAAATAGACTTAAAATCTTTTTTGTTCATCGAGTTCAAACTTTTCCTGTTGATTTCAAAAGTAGAATAAATTGGTGTTCTTTTTTTGAATGTTCTAAATAGTTTTTGTGACCCAACTGGAAATTTTAAATTTTTTTCATTACGTTGTTGTAGTAAAGTATTTCTTTTCCGTCTTGCAATGATGGGATTCTTTAACAACTGATATTCCCAAAGTTCTACCTCCTTCTTGAGCATCCTATTCAACAATTGTTTATAATCCTTAAACTCTGTTAACACTAGATGTCTTTGACTCTGAGTGATATTGACTCCTTCTTTTTCCATACTGTCTAGCAAAGAACTGATTGATATCTGGTTGGATATAGCGTCCACTACAGATTCCACAGAATACCCTTCTTCAAACAGTTTCACCATACTTGTCTTCACCCAAGTGTTCTGCCTAAGGGTAGTCAAAACCTCATCCAGAAGCTTCTGAATCACTTCTCTCACAGAATTCTCCATTACCTTATCCACAATTGGATTTGCTTCTTCTGCTTCAATTTTAGCCATTCTTGAAACAACTGCCTCATTTACGTCTGTTCGTCCAAATTTCTGCATCATCCCTTTGTGGAGCTCTGTGATCATGTCTTTTTTCACTTCTTTCTTGATGGTTTTCATTGGTAATTCATTGACTAATTCGTCAACAACATTTTCCATTGAATGGGATGACCAGTTGAAAGACGACACTCCTAATTCAATTGGCTTTTCTTCTCTCTTTTCTCTTATCAAATGTTCTGGAAAATGTTTTTTTAAGGCAATATCAGTGATAGATTGTTGTATTCCAAGAAGGGATGAACTATTTCTTTCCTGTTTGTGAAGTGTGCCTTGAACCATAAATTTTGTTCCTCCATATTTTTCCAAAACACTTCTAGTCCACTGAGCATTAGCTAACTTTGGTTTATAAAACAATTTTAGAAAATGTACAATTCTTAATTTAGATTCTGATTTAATTCTCAAATCACTGGCTTTATACTTTAACATTGCCTTTATATCAAACATTTTAATTTTCATAATGTTCAATATATATCTTCTAATTTCTCCAGTGAGTGCATAAAAAAGATTTGCTTTCCTGCTTTCCAAAGGCCGCTTTTTCAACAATGATGGAAGTAAGCTAATCAAATGATTTTTCAATTCAAATGGCATTTTCATAGGTTCCATAAAATTTGAAATAGTTTGTAAGTCAAATCGTTCTATTCCTTGATTTCTACGAGCATATATTTCTTTTAAAGCAGCTTTGAAGATTGTTTTAATGATAGAAAAATTAGAAACATTTTGGTTTAATAAAGGCTTGTCAAAATTAGAGAAATTAAGTTTCAATTGTAATTCAATTTCCTTTTTTTCTATGAAATCAGGTGATTCGAGCTGAGAACAAATAGGACTGATGTAATTTTTCTTCTGTTCAGTACTAATGTGTTTTCCCCTGATTACATTTTGTCTCACCAAACCCACAAATTTCCTTTTTATTATACTCGCACTGATATTCTTTAACTTTGATTTGAAGATTTCACTTATTTTATGGAAACTAGAATCATTTTGCTTCAATAAAGAAGTACCAAGATTATAGACGTCAAAGTTTAACTGTAATTTACTACTCTCTCTTTTTACAAAATCAGATGGCTCTCCTAGATATATGTTTAAAGGAAAAGGTTTATTACCACTTTTAAGTGTCAATGTAAAATTCTTTTTTCTTCTTATCGCATTTTGTCTCACCAATCCCTTATATTTACGTAGAGATCTTTTCAGTCTCACACCAGAGGTGTCACCTGAGTGTGTAAAATTTGGGTGTGGCACATGCTCCACAATGGTCAGTTTCCACCATGGACCCACATGGTGCACAACCTTTTTCTGCTGAATGGGGTCCAAGCGCATACTTGCTGTTGTGGGAGTCAAGGTCTCTGGAGATTTCTTACTAGTGGATAGAGTAAAAGTCAGTGTAGGTTTCCTTTTTACTGTAGTCTTCCGTGCCGTCTGTGTTGATACTTCTTTGATGGGTCTCACAGCTCCATTCTTTAAATCAAATGTAAGTTCAGTATTCATCTTTGTTCTTGAAACTTTATGAGGTGAAGTTGTAAATATTTTTAATATATCAATGGTTGTCAACGTGGGTTTTGAAGTTTTTAAAGTCCTTGGAGTGCGAGGTGTAGTACCATTTGCTTCTGCAGCAATCTTCTGTTCCCACCATGGAGGGTAGGTCCACCATGGTTTAGGAGATGTTTTGGGGTACAATGTCTCTCCCATCTCCGGAATTGGTGGCAACGTGACATCCTCAATATAGTCCGGGATATTGTCCTTGAAGAGAGGAGAATCCAGTGGCCAGTCAGGACGCATAGTCCAGCGATCCACCCTCTTCTTCTTAGGCACATGCCAGTCGAAGGTGAATGGATAGTTTTCCACTTCTGGTGGATAAGTGAATCGGGTTCCCCCTGTCCGGAACCAGATCTTAGGGAACTTACGCTCCCATTTGAGCAGTGCAGGCTGGATGATGTGTGGGTGCAATGGAGGTCTCCGAGAACGAGGGCCCAGGTAGACTCCTGGGGGCCACCATGTGGCAGAAGTGACTGGTGGGCGAATAGGTGTCTCTGTGGAAGATCTCATGGGTGGGGCAGTGGGAGGAACAGTTGTTATTAAATTGCCATCTTGTGTTGTTTTTTGAGTTTTTTTAAGGAAGATCACCTCAGATTTCAACCGATTCATTGGTGTTTTTTTTGGTCTTCGAGGCCGAAGTGTCAGGATAAACCCAGTGTATGGCTTCTTCGTGCCAGCTTGAGTTACCTGTAACACAAATATTATTAACATATATTTACCATGAACTTAATTGCATGCACTTTTGAAATAAATCTGTTAAAAAAAATTCAAAACAAATGATAAGTAAAAATTAAATTATTGAATTTATGTGAAAAACTGACTAACATACAACTCGTACATGTGTTACAAATACAATTACAAAGAACTACAAATAACAAAGTTGTACACAAAAAATTACTGGACAGGTTCAAGTGATTGCATTCCAGAATAATACTCACTGTTCACAATGATATAGGTGAAATGAGAAATCGTCGGACTGTTGAGACGTCAAACCTCAAATTATAAATTAAAGTATAAAAGAATCAAGACATTTTTAACTACTGTATATAATTAAACTAGATTAAGATGTATTATAGTCACTTTCTAAGAATTATTAAAATTAACTCAAAAGATAACATGGCTAACAATCAGGAATACATCTTTATACAACTATTTGGATCACATAAATTAAAATTAAAAACGAAATATTTTTAAACATTTTATGAAAGATGATTTTAAAGAATTAAAAAGATGTATTTTGGATTATAATATAACACCATAAAAACTACAATATATAAATTAATATGTTATTTTTACAGATACGATAGTATTTATTTGAGCAAAAGTACAGGAAGAATATAAGCAACATTAATATTTTGTTGCAAGTTTTCAACTAAATAAGAAATAATTCAAAATACTATAAATAAAGAAAATGTATTTTATGGAATTATAAATACAAAAGTCAAAAACGACTTAAAATCAAAAATATAGAAATCTTGTATAAAAAACTACAACTTTGGAGAGGTGATATGGTGCTCACAGCTTCGATATCTGAAACATGCCAGAAAACCATCTTTACACAGTGTTAGAGCTACAAAATTCATTTTCAGATTTAAAATTACTCCTCATGGACATTAAAAACAAAAATTAAAAAACATTCTTAGCTAAAATGTTTAACAAATTGCAAAAATTGTTGAAAACATAGGAAAATGTCAAGCAAAATATTATAAATAAAACAGGCATGCAGGTTTTTATAGAAAGTTTTGTAGTATAAACATCTATAGAGTTGTGGCCAAAATTTGTTATCTCTACCACAATCTTTATTGCAAGAAAGACATCATGATCTCTTTTATATACTTTTCACTTTAAGGAGAATTTCAAAGTCAATAATATTTTTTATCTATTCAGATTTAATAATGATTCATTGTATTAAACAATGAAAATATCACACTTGTTGATTTTTTTACTCTTTGTCCAAATGTTGTGATAAATTGCGTTAAGAAACAAAATTGATTTTAAACCCACCTCTGAAGAAAATTTAAATTAGGAGGCAGAAGGACATGATACATTTTGGTCCCATGACTTTAATTATTTATTAAGCAAATTATGTTCAGTAGTTTATTACAAATTAGTCTATATATTCAATCTGTTTCAACATATACATATTTTTGGAAATCATTAAAATTTTCTCAAACAAAGAATTTTTTTAAATATAAAACTGATTTAACGTATAAAAAGTACATATAAACCAAAAGTAGTTTTTAATATATTAAGCCCTAGGCTTTTCAAACTAGCTTTATTAAAGCCATCATTATATTAAATACAAATGAGCATTGAAGTTACAAACTAAAAACAATATACCACTAAGTTATAGTGATTTTAAACATGATTCAACAGGCTCACAACCATGAAATAAACATGAAGTTACAAAAACTGTGGTACCAATGTTGTAGCCAGGGAAGTGATCCAAGAGGTCCCCCCACAAATTCTCAATTACTTTTTTAGTACAAGATTATTATTACTTAAATAATTCAGTATTACTGACATGTACCTGAAAAATAGCTCTCAACAAAGAAACGGGTCAAGAACCTTTTAAGGAACAAAATGGGGCCTTACTATCTGTCCACTACGAAATAATATCAGTTGTCTGGATCCCCCGAAAACTTTTTCCTGGCTACGTTCTTGTGTGGTACTAAGCTTTAGTATTGAGATACTGAATTAAAGTCTTCAAAGAAGATTCTCAACGATATGGAGATGAAAAAACTAAGGTTTGGTTCAAAGGCACGGACAAATGCTGTTGAGAGGTGTGTTCTGATACATTCTCTATGGAAACTCTTACCTCAAGTTCTAAAGTTATTTCCCCAATGAATTCAGACTTTTGTATGAGTAACATAATGTGCAGGAACAGGAGAGGTGGAATTTTCTGCTGGTGTCTTTGTGGCAAGTGGTCTCAGAGCCTTCCTCTGCTTCATCCTCAGTCTCAAGTCTTGCTGGAACTTCAACTCCTCCTGCTTCAGTCTCTCCCAATGTCTATCCAGATCTCTCCGCTTGTCCAAGTTTTCCAGCATCCCCAGTCTTCTCCAACCCTTATACAGGGTAAACGGGTTTTCTGTGGCCATGGGATGGTCTCTGGACCGGTTCTTCCATCTCCTTGGGTTTTTCTGAAATCAACAGATTACTTAATGTTTTGTTTCTTTGTCTGTGGTTTTATCTTATCGTATCGAGTATGTGTTTTTTAATAACGTCATGAATATTGAATAACATGAAGAAACCTGATCTTCTTGATACAACCAGGGTGGGCTCATCATCACTGCCATTCTGAAAGTTGCTTTATAGAAGGTAGAAATAGTTAACTAGTGATTTACATCACAGGGACAAAGTGGAGCATCCTTGCATGAAGAACCTAGTCTCCTTAATATCATCAGGGTAGGCTCATCATCAGTCATTTTTAAAGTTGTTAGATGGAAATTATGAAATAGTGAATTAGTGACTTACGTCCCAAGGAACAAGTGGAGCATCCGTAGGTTCTGTCATAAAGAACCTTGGTCTCCTTGATACCACCAAGACAGGCTCTTCATCATTGTCATTCTGGAACCATTTGTCATAATTAAATTAATTTTTACCAAACAGCAGAAACAATTGAGAATTAAACAAGATATTCTTACCTATCCCTGTAAAAACTATGGAGGATAACTCTTATACATAAATGTGTTGAAAGTTGTGTTAAAAATGTGTTTGTGGTTTTCTGATTTCAAAATAAGTGTGTAAAACAATCAAATTTGATGTATTTGTGTAACTTGAAGCAATTACTGAAGATTGTTCATATCTGTACTGTGTAAACTGTTTTCTTAATACACCAAAACAGGTTCCATTTTTCAGAAATTCTATCCTTTTATCTTTTACTAAACTTTTTAAATCAAATACTAAAACATTCCCAATTAGAACTTGAGCATTTGTGATATAATTTTGTCATTAATAGCTGGGTAAAAGATTACATATTGTCTTCAAAAAAGATGTTGCTAAAATGATAGAATTTTTATTTTAAATTCTGAATAAATATGTCATGAAACCATAATATAGACAATTTCTGTCTTATAATTTAGTACAGTTTATGAAATTCCTCCAAATAACTTTAATTTTGAAGATTTTAAAACGCTGTAGCCTACATTATGATTTTGGTCTAAGATGAAAACTCATTTTTAACTACTTATAATCAGCTATTCAATTAAAGAAATAAACTGAAACTACTACCTAAATACTGAATTTTATGTTGTAATAATGCAGAATTAAAATCTTCATGTGGGCCTGAACAGTGTCTTGAATTAAGAAGCCTAGATCTTTCCTGTTATCTGACTGCTTAGATTCTAATAAAGGAGTTTTGTTTCAATTTTCATTAAGTTAATGGTATAATTTTAATAGTTAAAATACTAGATTACTATTTACTAAGTTCAGATCATGTGGTAATTAGGGAAGGGAAGTGCATGCAGTACAAAGTCTAAAGAAGATTCCCATGCAGTTTCACCTGATATAAGGATAGCTCTACAATCTGAGCTTATTAAACAATTAGTACACCTTATAGTAATTGAGTATTAAAACAAAATTTCATTAACATAAAAAAAATCACACCTTTATTGCAAATGTGAAAACAAACAGTCCAATAATATACTTTTTATTTATGTGAGGCCTTTCATGATCAAGGAACACATCATCAGACCCACATAACTGAATAAAAGTAGCTGCAATAATAATATAAACAGTTTTGTACTTAAATAAAAACACATTTTTTATTAAAATACAAGGAGATAATATTCTATAACAGGAAAGTATCTCTATGTGTGTGTAAATTAATATATAAAATAAAGTTAATATTTAATTAGATCAAATAAAGTAACAGTACATTTTATTTTGAAAGGCCCAGGTTAATTATTTATTAGATTATTTTGGTTCTTCTTTATAAAACTTGTTTCATATGCATCAAGGATTTTAAAATTTTTTATTTCTTTTAATAAATTTGCATTTGAAAAGTGTCCAGTTTGAAGTGCATCTTACTTCTTGTTGGTATTTTAAACATGCTCTATGTTTCTCTATGTAGCTCTCTTTTTTCTTTTCTTTTTGGTTGGCTAATGTATTTGAAATCACAGTTGTTACAATTAATTAATTTAATTCCAGATTTTTCATCTTCATTTAGTTTATTTTTGGGTATTTCCTAATATTTTCTTTAATTTCATTTTGGAATTTGTAGATATATTGATATTGGCATGTTTTTTAAAACTTTTAGTAATATCTGTAAATAAAGTGTTATAGGAAACCGATATCCATTTTCCAGGTTCTTTACATTTGATTTGATAGAGTTGTTCTAGAATTCCTTTCAATAACTTTCTTTTTCATGTTTATCATATTTTCAATCGTGTCGGTTTTGTAGCCATTAAATAACACAATTTCCTTTATTTTCTTAACTTCTTTTTTATAATTTTCTGTTGATAAAAGAGTATGTAACAGCTGATGGATTAAATTATGAAAAGCTGCTCTTTTTTAAGAAGGGGGATAAAATGTATCAAACTCTATTGCTTTGTTGAAAGTTTATGGAAAAGCCAGCATAAACATATTCTGATCAGAGTTAATAACATAAACATGTAAAAATATCATAAAATGGTCCTCAGAAGCCAGGAATATTTTTGTCCAAAGTTATTAACATTTTTGGGAAGCACTGGAAAATGGAAAAAAGTAAACAATTTCTGTATTGCAGCAATCATTATGTCACCATTGGGATAAAGTTATTAGTTAAGATGTGCAGTAAATTATATGAAAGTTACTATGCTGCATAGGGTAACATCAGTGTGATGTTGCACTACTGCCAACCTCAGTCACATCAGAGCTGCTTGGCACTGCTGTCTGCCACAAATGAACCCCTGTCTCTTCCAGCACCTCCCCATCTTACTGGTAGCTAGCTACACATGCCTTTCTGCCACCCACTCCTCTATTGAGAATGTACACCTGTTTTGACATGAAAATCTGCCTGCAGTTTCCTTAGTCAATCTGATATCTGTCAGTGCTGAATACTGAGGTAGTAGTGTTTCTCAATATGTACCTACTGTTACATTAAGCTATTTTCGTAGATTATTAACTAACATTGTAATGATGATTACAACTAAACGTGATTGTGTTTATTCCCTGTTTTATAGAGTAAAACATACATACAAAACACCATGTGCCCCAAATCACGTTCAAACTATGTCTATATATTTAACTACGGTGTTAATAAACCAAAGAAAATTAGATTATTAGACAAACATAATACTTAAAATAACAATATGTCAAGAAGGTAAGATGGGTGGTCTGTGATGCTATGAGGTAAATCACCCATTCCCTAGGGAGACCAACAAGGTACCACACAGCTGCCTGTGCCAGTCCGAGACATAGCAGGTCCATAGGTGGTGGTTAATGGAAAGGCTCTTGAAAGAAGAAGGAGAGTATAGGAAAATCAAGGGTTGTGTCCTTCCCAAACCAAAACTGGCATTTCAGATTGTATGGGGTAAAATTGGATGGCTGGTAGTGGTATGAAAAGGGGTGTATACTAGTAAGCTTGGGGTACTGACAAAGCCAAAAATGCACCTGAGTCAAGGGTTTGAGTGCAGTGCTTGTATAATATAAATAAACAGAAAACTGATTCAAGGTCATCAGAATACTCATTTACAGATATGACAGGTACATTAATGTAGTTGGTGAATTTGAGTAAATCAGCAAAAAGTTTAGCTTTAGGTAAATGAACTTTCCAATTTCAGAATAGTTGTAAGAAACTGCTGATACTGGTGAAGCAATACAACAAAAACTTTTGAAAATTATAATATTCAGCCAAATATTTGACAGGGTGTTGAATAGCTCTGAATTGACATACTATTTTTGTACTGGTTTAGTTTACAAGTGAAAGCCAAGTGAAATTTCTAGGCATAACTCTAGACAACATGTTATGCTGGACCCCACACATAGAAAATCTTTGTAAAAAATTAAACACTAGTGTCTATGCAATTAAACAAATTAAGGCCATTAGTGACCTAGCAACAGCAAGAACTGCATATTTTGCACTCTTCGAAACACACTTAAGGTATGGCCTTGCCGTCTGGGGTGCAGCTTCTGCAGAAAACGTCGAGAAAATCCTGGTCATTCAAAAAAAGGCAGTCAGAACTTTAGCCGGACTGCAACGACTTGACAGCTGCAGGGAAGCATTTAAATCATTAAATATCTTAACGATTGTTGGACTCTACATCAAAGAAGTTGTGATGTACGTGGATGGAGAAGATCTCCTGAGAGGATCGGATCTACACACCTACTGCACACGTAATGCCAACCTCTACAACCTCCCAGCACATCGCCTCACTCAATATGAGAAAAAAAACCACATATAAAGGTGCTAAATTCTTCAACCGTCTACCAAGGGACATAAGAACAGGAAGTGGAAGCAAGCTGAAATCAAGACTTCACAGCTGGTTGGCCGAACGTCCATTTTACTCCATCAACGAGTTCCTTCAACATGACTAAAACGATTCCAAAGAACGCTTTATCTGTTAAAACATTTCACTGACTCATTTACAAATGTATAATTTGTATCTCTATGTGATTTGAATTATGACTATGTATAATTGACACCATTTCTGTTCTCAATGAACATGTTATTAAAGGATGTTTTGATTTGATTTGATTTGAAGATGAAACTCTGCTCGTAACATTTGTACAATAATTAATTTATACCATTTGTGTTTCCTCACCTTTTATGTCGATATTTCACTAAGATTCGAAATCTAAAGTTGCCCTGACTTGCATTATTATTTGACCATGCAACAGTGACAACATGAAATATTAAATAATAATGTCTTATCCTTGGATAGGTAAATAAACATTGGTAAGGTGAAAAGCCCTACTATAGGTTTCAATTACACTAGAAATAAACACTATTAAACTAAGGATTCATTGGTATAAGGTCTGTATTGTAATGGGTAGTCCCTTTTCTCACCAAACATTAAATATAAAGTATAACGGTTCAATACTGAGAGTTGGGAAACAAAAACAGAGTTGTTGAGTAAACATACTAACAGAGTTGTGCAAAAGGTCTGTAATGAAGTATAGGGGGGGGGGGGTGTATACTAATAAATACATCTTAACCTTCAGAGCTGATAATAATAATTTATTATAACACTCTGATAGGTACTTTCATTTTGTCTGGGACGAATATTGCTGACATTATGTAGTTGCATAATTCCTAGTTGCTAATTCCTTTTAACTTGTCTGTTCTAGCAGATATAATACCTAATAATGCCTTTGGTTTGTTTGTGTCAGACTATGCTACGTGATGTCATTGATTGAATTACGACATGTATTAATAAACAGAAATATATTTTTAAAAGGTACTGTATTTCATGTTTTATCAATTTAGTCTTGTAAAATAATAACCGATTAATATGCCAATTTACTAACTTGATGAATGAATAAAAAGGTTACTTAGATACACCTCAGTCTGTATCATTCTTATTGAATAGATAAAATCTTTGCTTTGTATATGTGATGAGTCACATGTTTATTGCAGAATATTTCTGTAAATAATGTAAATTTTACAAGCTTGTGAAAAAGTTATCAAATATTTATAGACAAGAAAATTAAAAATAGCCTAAAACAAAAAGAACCACTTATGCAAGTTCTTTTAAGCACTCAAAGTATTGATGAGAAATAAATAAAGATCCAAGATGTGGATTTTTTGACAAGGAAGTTTTAACACTTTAGCTCCCAAGCAGTTCAGTGTCTGCTCAGTTTATGTAAACTCTGGGGGAGAGTGGTTATTCTTTGACAAAACTTGAAAGACATACAAAAATGGTAATCCCAATCAACCAGTTTGAGACGTTTTACAAATATATTCTGTCATGATGGGGACTCACCAATAGCATGCAAATTGTTGGTAAATCAGACTTAGAAACCTACTCACCTTTTAGTATTTTTTCAGTGCAATGATACACAATGAATAACAACAAGAAATCAAAATAAAATTATAATAAAACTTTAATTATATTTTTAACACTGATGTATGTCCAACTTTTATAAATAGGAAAACAAACTTTGAGAAGAAAAACTTTTTATGAGTACAAAATGGACACTACAGTAAATACATTATATACATACAGGAGAAGATGATCTGACATCAAATCTGAAAAATAAATTACACACATTACTATGAATTAATAATATAATTGAAAAATCCAGTTTGAGAACTATGTATAACTCAAATATGTTGAAATATTAAAGAAGTACTAAGATTGGAATTATATTAGGACTTTGAGACTCATAATCTCTTGAAAAAGTAGTTCTTTTCTGACACCACACATTTCATCCATCCTTTACATTGCTCAAAGGTTTTAAAGTGACTTTTTTGAAACTGTTAAAAGTTATTGAATCTCATTTTGAAATGTGGGTTCCGTCAGTGTGATTTCTCTAATTAATGAACTATAAGTTTAAACCACTCATAAATCTAGATAAGACTCACACATTAGTCACAAAAAACATCCATTAACCGTTGTGTTGTTTGTTTCCTCAAGCTTCTGATAAACTAGTGAACAGACAGATACACTGATTGACTATTTTAATGTATTAAAATGTGATTGTCATTAAAGTTGTTAAAAAAATAATGTACAGGAACTCAATCAACTTTGCAATAAATTAAGTGGCCTAGGTTCAAAGCCAACATCAAAATTCAAATTGACTGTTCAATTTTCACTTTACTTTGATGTTTATCAGCGAATATCAGATAGTCTTATCAGAAGTCTAGATACTTTTTGATAAAAATTTGTAGTTTTAAATTACATTATTCATTAGGTGGATTATTTAAACCTTGTATACAATTAAATGGGCCTACTTACACAAAAACATATAATTATTTTCCTAGTCCTCCTTCTTTTTGGATTTCCCAAATCCAAAAATGCTAAAGAATTTCTTTAAGCCCGTGGAGACATGATGTTTGATTTTGTGGAGACCGGTGCGCTGAGTAGTGGGCCGTGGGGTTGGCATCGGGGTGGGTGGTGACGGAGCTGTTGGTCGGACATAGAAGGGTCTCACAGTATGAACTTTGTCCGACACCTTCAACTCTACAAAGTATGGCTGCCCGGTTGTATTGTGGTCGAAACCTCGGAAAATGCTATCATCGTCTTCATAATAGTTCCAGGTGGTTGTTCGCTCTGTCGTGTAGAGGTGCCTGTACTTCCCACCGACCCTGTGGTAATCACTCTGCTTCTTCACAACATGGTCCCAGTCATAACTGGGAATCTCAAAAATAGTTGAGCTCTCAAAACTGTCATACGGCGTGTCATTCTTAAATTCATAGCCGATCTTGTAGAACCTCCTGCGCTTTTCATCAACCTTCTCCCAGTCAAATCTTGGCCATGGAAAGTGCTTTTGTGTTGTCTTGCTCTGAGAAGTTATGAATTCCTCTGTTGTGTGAGATTGTGTTACAAAG
This sequence comes from Homalodisca vitripennis, assembly GCF_021130785.1. Lineage (NCBI taxonomy): Eukaryota > Metazoa > Arthropoda > Insecta > Hemiptera > Cicadellidae > Homalodisca > Homalodisca vitripennis. The sequence continues at coordinate 107,901,263 of NC_060208.1, forward strand.
CTGTGCTTAGTTGTGGAGTCTTCTGTTACTGCCTCCGTGGTATCTGCCATCTCTGTGGTCACACCTGTTGGGTACACGGTTCTGATTCTGGAGAAATCGTTGAAGAAGAAAGGTTCATGTCGTGGTCCTCCATACTTGGGTCTCATAGTCAGAAATGTTGAGAGATGGACATTTCTACCCATGACAGGTGTGGGAAGATCATCCATAGTTGCTGGTGTCAGATCTATCTTCCACTGTGACCGGAAAGTTGGCCATCTTCGGACAAAAGGAGGCATGGTTGGATGTCCTCGTCCAGGCCAAAAGTCTTTAATCCTTTGCTGTAACTTACGGTTGCCCAATGAAGAAATTTTATCTGATTTTTTTCTGATCTCTTCGACAGAAGGTTCAGTATTTTTCTCCCTTGCTACCATTTCTTCCCAGAGTATTGATGAGATATTTTTGCTCTTTGTGATGGTTTCTCGCAATTTGTTAAACTCCTCCTGCATCGGTGACTCAGTGGTAACATATGCTGTTACTATTTCAAATACAGACTTTAAAGAGTCTGTCACTGAACTTGTACTTTCCATTATCTTTCCAGTAGAAACCAATTTATCGTCTGGTGAAACAGTCACACCCAGGGATACGGGTTTGGAAGAGCTCTGGATTGAAGGTTTTTCTGTTGTTCTTTTCATGGGTTTCAGCGTTTCTATATTCTTGATCCCCAACTCCTTCAAGTCATTCATAACATCTTGTGGCAAATCAACATACATTTTCTGCTCTGTAAATGGTATTGAAGTACTGAACAATTTTTTTCCTACTTTCTTAGTTGTCCTTGTTTCTCTCATAGTTCCCACAGTAGAATTACGTGTGCTTAATTTTACTGTTGGTCTTGTAAAAATCCTATTCAGTACCAAGTCTGCCTCATGGTGAGCCAGTTCTCTTGGTCTCACTGTCAAAATACTTCGAAGAATCTTGCTTGCGGCGTTCCTGTGGCTCAGATTTGTCTTGAGCTCATTCAAGTCAAGTGACCCATTCAAAACCCTTGGGGAACCTGATATCTCATCCAGTGGCCAGTACTGAAGGTGGTACTCTCCTTTAGTTTTATCAGGACTGATGTGCACTGTTCCTCTCACAAGAGGCTCTCTCTGCTGCTCACCTCCAGTCACAATATGGCCTACAGATTTGTTGTGTTGCTGTCTAGTGAGTATTATTTCATGGAGTTGATGCGTCAACTGATCTATTGTGTCTTTATTGGGTGTACCCTCCAACAACTTGAGCTCCACCATCTCTGCTACCTCTTGTTGCATTGACTCTGTAAACTCCATAGTTGTGTTGTCCGGGTTTAAGTTGTGATCAAGTAATTCCCTCCGCCAGATTGGCCGCATCTCTCTTGTAAGTCTATGTAAAATAGCTGCATTTGACTGCAGCAATTTTTTCCTTCTGTGTGCAAGTTTTCTCTGTAACAAAAGATTTCAAATTGTAAAAGTAATTTTTACAAAAAATGTATTAATAAATCAAACTTTAAAAATCTTAAACTTGGTATCTAGTTGCTTGTTCTGGTGTATAACATTGTTATGTTTCAATGACAGTAAGTAAGCTGTCATTAAGAGAGTCAATTGCTAGATTTTGAGCTAGCATCAAATAAAGTATGCAAGTGGTGCTACTGGTTTCTTTGAGGACAACTTGATGGGGTAAGAAGTAGTGAGGTGAGGTTTCATCGAAATTATCAGCACATTGTACAAGCAATACACTTTCATTCATGAAATTAGTGTAAAGTTCATGGAGCTGAGGCTGAGCACGAAATTTAACTTCTAGGGAGTGAAATATGTGTTCTGTGGTGATCTTAGGGGAGGTTGGTTACTCTTGAATCGAACAATATAACATCTGATAGGGTCTCTAAAGTATATTGAATCAAAGTGTAGATCACAAAGTATCTCTTCCGCTGACTGTTTGCTACATGAAGGGGGTTCTTATAGCTACCACAATTTTTGGAGAGATTGGTGCAAGTCAAAATCATTGGTAGAGAGCAGAGAAATCGAATAAGATAATAATGAGGGTACCAGGAAATGCACTAGAAGCTTGTCCCATGATCACAAAACCAAAATGAGTTCCAACCACCTGGGACATCTTGGAACCGAGATAGTAGCTCTCATTATTGAGTATTTGGAGATATAATCTTCTTCTGAGCAATGTCCCACTTTTTAGGGGAGGGTCTCCACTGAGCATGGAAAGAAAATATGGCATCTTTGCTACATTGGAGTGAAACATTACGATGGACAGTACTTTTGTACAAATTTATATATGACGTACATTCAGTGAGTTTTCTACCAAAGTTACACTTCAGGAGTTGAACTTGAGTAGCCATAAGTGACATCTGAGGGAGCACTTCAATGTGTATAACAGCGGGAGACAACACAATAATACAGGAGATTTGTGCAAACAAGTCATATGATTATCAACTTGCTTAAATTTGCCCCTTACACATCATTTGTATGTCCACCTTCCACAATGATGGAATAGACCATGTTCACGGGAGACAGTTCACTTTACCACGCACAACAAGACACAAAGGGCAAACGAAGGAGAACAAAAGTGGTACAATAATAAAGGAGAACGGTGAGAGATGATGAAGAGGATGAGATAGGATGGTTAACAGAGAAGTAAACTAGTGCAGATGTACAAAGACACAGATATAATATAGAGACAAGGTAGATTGCATCAAGAGTGACAATGAAAATACCATTATGAGAGATGCAGTCTCACTGGTCATGAGCAAGCTGAGTGGCCGGTGCAGGCACAGGGGTAGTTCGGCCGTGATACATTTAGAATTGTAAATCAAGGAACAACAGCTTATCTCTTTTACTCACTCTATCTGTTGAATATCTCAAGAAATATTTCATCTCTAGATTTTAAATTTTGCATGTAATTTCATATCAAAATACCTTAAGCAAAGTCTTGTAAACATTAAACCAAACAATGGCACTCAAAAGAAATCTAACATGGTCTTGTGAAATGGAATATAATGGTGAGATAAAGGACCATTAAATGTAAATGTAAGAGTTTAAGAACACACAATATAACACAAAAAAAGGATTAGTGAAAAAGTCTAACATCCATCATTGCTGATCTAAAACTAATTAACTTATATAAAGTTATAAAGAGAATAACTTATGAATATAATTTTTGTCTAAAGTATATTGTGGCATGATGAACTTTGTATGTTGAAATTGCGGTTAGTCATGACAACAGGGGACTTTTCTTTAAACAAAATTTACATTTAATGGTTATGTATAAAACATTTACTTGTGTATTGCATGATATCAACATAACACACAGAATATAGCATTTTAGAGGTGTAGTGATAAGCACAATGTAAGAATTCAGTGCTACAATCTAATATAATGTGAGAAGATAAACAGCCATCTCCCAGCACTGCCAGAGTCCTCACTGATATCTTGTTTTTAATTGAAGGTGGAATCTCGCCTATCTTGTTTTAAATCCACATACTACATTCTTTTGCAATAAAAAAATTATTTCTTTGTTTTATATATCTGTATGCACAAAATTTGAACTCTAATCTAACGTTTTATGTGTTTAGTTTACTGTGCTGTTTTCCATTTATGACACCACTTTTCAAGTTTCATGTTTAAAATGAGATTTTCTTTATTTCTGTAGAGTCCATAACAAAAGGCATATTTTAATGGTTGGTTATATTGTAATGTGGTATCTTGCATGCATTTAATGATAGCTATTTACTCTTTCCTAATCGATTTTGGGAATCTGTTATAATAATAATTTATTTTTTACCAAATATACCATAACTATATAACATAACCTACATGTTAAACATTGTATAGGTACAAAAAGAAATATGTAAAACTAATAGAATAGTAACAGATTTAAAACAAAAGTAACTTATTTTATTTTCTGTAGTAATTTTTTTTTTAGTAATCTTAAAACATTCCTGTAAGAACTATTAAAGTGCCTGAACAGTTTTTTGGCCTTACAGACAGCACAGTTTTCTTAATAAATCTCAAGAAAAATTATATTATTAATTTGAAAGCACTTTAACTTAAAAAAATACTTACTTGTTTTCTGTTGGTTGCACGACTGTGATTGGGCTGAGTGGCATTGGTGTCCTGAAAATGAGTTCATTCCAAAATACAAGAAATATATCATTAATTTAGTTTTCAGTTTAAAATTGTAAGTAAAGCCACTAAAATCATCACGTCTTTGAGATAAAATTACAAGTTTTTACCATAGTATGTGTAAAGAAAGAGAAAAACATCAACATTCTACATCATGCACGCAGTGTGATAGGGAGTCTAAAATTAAGGACAATTCAACGCTACAACCAGTTTGTTACAACCACCTTTTAACAAGCAGAGTAAAAAGCCTTCGAGATATGGAGATCAAACAAAACAAAACTTGGCATCTGATAAGGTTATCAGTATAAGAATACAAAATGGTTGTTGAACAACAATCTGTCAGGTGCAGTTGTACTGACTTGTCCATTTCATAATGTAAATCCATCTCTATTTTAGGACAAATCTGCAGTCAAGTAGGATTAATAACAAAATTTAAAAGTTTAATACATTCAACATCAATTTTGTGTAGGCTGCAGTAGTTTGTGTAAGAACAATATTGGGCAATATTGTTCGCATTTCAAATTTGAAAACCTCTATAGCAGTAATACAAATATCAATCACTGGAAGGTTTTAACACCACTGATTGAGTGAGGGAAGAGTGTTAGGTCAAAGCATTCTTACTTTCCAACTGACCCTCTAGATCATGAATGATTACAAAATCACACACATCACGAAACATGAGCATTATGACGTGATTGATCAATGTTGAAAACTGAACAGAATCCTCCATCTGAACAAGATTCCATGCAGCAGTTTCCCAACATATAAAAAATTATTCTACCAAATGTAGAGATGTTCTACTACACAGAACTGTTCTACTGAGCTTATAATTGATTTTGTGATGGTGTTTGATGTGATGAATTTAAAGCTGTTATGTCACATATACAATCATTTGGTTACCACTCACAGAAATTTTGTTATTTAAGTAGAACAGTTTTGCCACACGTAGAACAGTTCTACTGCACACAGAGTCTCACTTCATCGACGTAGAATACTGAACTATCCTGTAGAAGGTGGGGGCGTTTTATTCCTGGGTCAGGAACCTGGTTCCCGACGTAGAACGGGAGATGTTCTGTAGACAGGAACTCTTTGTTCCAAGAGTAGTGTTTTGGCTGTATGGGATATAAATTAGTTCACCACTTTGTCAATCTAACTGTGGACCACCAGTTGACCATTACACACCATTATTTTATTGAACTTGATCATTTTTAATATATTTGCTAAATTTTGTAATAGGGAATCAGCTATATACAAATACTGCTAGCAGTACGAAGTCACCATTAACAGTTTTTTTAATAGTAGAAAGTTATAATTTACATTTACCCTGTATAATATATTTTCCTTTATCATACATGGGTTACAATTTTAGATATATTTTTGCAAAAGTTGCAAAAATTATTTTACAAGTTTTATAACTTAAAATTTGTAATATAATTTATCTTTACAAGCTCTGTTATATTGCATAAATACAGGCAAATGTACAAATCTGTTACAATGAGATTTATTTGAAACTGAAATTATAAAATGATTGTTTACTTAGAAATATTAGTCAAGTTTAATTATCTATCACAATATAATAATAAAATTTAATTTAATTCAACACAATTTTAATATAATTATTTTATTGCCAATATTATGTGGGTATTTTAAATCATAATACTGAATAAATCATTTATAATCTTGTAAATCTGAGTTACTGGTAATATAATACAAATAAATTGTGAAAGGCACAAGCCTTATTGTCCAACATTATTCAACTATTGTTTTACAGAATAACTTGGAAAGCATGTGGAAATTCCTTTAATTATATTGAAACAACGTTCACAGTATGTAGGTCAACTGGCGTAAACTGACGGATATTGTTGTAATATTTCTTCAGTATTTATGTACAATTTCTCGATACTAAAGACAGTAATAAATAGTGTGGTATCTTCATAGCATAAGCTAAACAACATTCCTTCTGTTAAAACTTCAATCACATTTTGACCATTAACTACGTAACGTACTATGTACTCTCCATATATATGACTGAATCAGAATTAAATGAGTTAGACAGAGAAATAAAAAGAGATAATAACTATAATAAGAAAAACGTGTACATTAATTTCAACAAAATCCGTTCAGTTTATAAGCCTCACTTATAGCCATCTTAAATTAACATTAAAAATAGATTAATGTTAAATTGGAGTTTATTTCAATATAAATTATTTTTAAGTAAGACTTAATTAATGTATTAATGTATAAAAGTGTAAATAAATATGGAATACAATTTTATGAAATATTTAGTTATTTAGAATTATTAAGGTATAAAGGACAGATAAAGAAATAAATAATCAGAATACATGATGGAAAAAAGTGTTATTTTATAAGTTTCAACAAATAAAGAATGTTGTATACTGAAAAGTTTAGTATCGAGAAATTAAGGTGATCAAATAATACATTCTTTTCCTCCAATCATGTATTTAACAGTCTTTTAAGCTTACATAAACAAAAAAGTGTTAAATAATGCAAGTATTTTTCATAGCGTAATAAATACTTCAACACTATCTTAATACTCCTTAAATTCCATGAATAATTCTGTGTTTTAAAAAATTCTGTGGTTGTAGGTAGAAATGAACTACACCACAGTTCAAAACACAGAAATAATTCAATTTAAGAAATTGAATTCTGTTGAAGTCATTTAATTAGAATTATGAGGAAGGGAGGAAAAGAATTAGATATTTTTAAACACCTGATTGTACATAAACACTTACTTCAGGAGGCAGAGTGCTGGGAGTATGGCGTATCCCACGGGGATATGTGCGGTTATATTTCCTGGGCATGAACTCCGCAGGGTCTATCTCTATCAGTGCCATCTGTAACGTGTGGAATGAGGATCAGAGAAGAATAGGATATGGTCTTTGTGGTGTGTAAAGTCGGGCAGATAGTACAGCTCTGACGTGAAAATACTGTACCCAGGTCAGCTAGAGCTGCCTATTTAATGGTAATAAATGGTAAATTGATCTATTATAGGTCCATCACTGACAACCCAACTGACACTAAATCTGTTGGAGAAAAATTTAAGTGTTACTGACATTGATTACAAACTTTGTTCAGTACATGGAGTCTGTGACAAAACAAAAAATGGTCTTAAATTGACCACAAAATTAAACAGTAAAGTCAGTAGACAGTGCATGACCATCTACTAAAGTATTTACAAATCTACTGCAGAATATGTGTGTATGTGCTAATATTAAAATTCAAAAAGTTCAAGAGAACAGGGTAGAATTTTAGAAAAAATAACATTTTAATTTCTAGTACTATTTTGAGTCATTCAGACAACAAAATCCAGAAGAATATCATAGAGCATAAATTGTTTAATAACCTGAGTATTGAAAGAAATAGATGTGTTAGGCATATACAGGGTCTTGTAACACTAGGAAAGATTTCCTCTGTACTCTTCCTATACCAATAGAACATAATGTGCACAAAATGTAAATATTGTGGAGTATTGTTTGTGTCTGTGGTTATAAACTCCTAAGCATAAGGCTTCCTGAATGTTCATAAACAATGAAGGATTTGTAGTCTTACTATTATTACTAAAGTTATCCCATCTATTCATTTCACACTGTCCTACGGAGTGGCAATGTGGGGTGCTGGTGCGGGAAGATTCTTTGAAATCAATACCATTTGACCATTCCGGCTTAAAAAAGCAGTTTGAGTAATTACTAATTTGGTACGCAGAAAGTCATGCAAATCAACGTTAAAATTGGTGCAACTCCTGACTTTATCTTATCTTTATGTTGTGCAAACAACACTTTTCTGTTTCTAGAAATGAGCTCTCACAAGGGGGCATGGTGTGCATGAATATGAAACTAGAGACAGGGACAATTACCATACTGGAAGACACAGTACGATGGTTTATGAACACCTATCATTACAAGTGGGAGTTCATTTCATCAGCAGTTTGCTTAGTTCCATCAAAATGCTCCATTGCTTACAGTGGTTAAAACTTGACTTAAATGCTTTTTAGCATTCCAGGCATTTTATAGTACTGACGAGTTTTTGGCATTTCGTTGGGAAACCACTGAATTAGAGACAGTAGGATGACTGATGTGGGAATAATTGAATTGAATGAGGATGGATGTATATATGGTTGATTGTATGTAAGTTTGAGTGTGATATTGTGAATGAAAGGTTAAATTTAAATTTAACTTGAAGGTGGCCATGCATTACATTATGACTATACTGGTAATAAAGAAATAAAGAACTTGAGTGATTGATTACCAAACTACCAAATATAATCAAAACAGCCATTTTTAAAACACCTAAATTATTTCAGGTCCTTTTTAATTATACATTATTTTAAAATATTGGCAAGTCAGTTTTATAAGTTTTAATAATCCTCAAGTGTAGGTTTCTGTATATAGGTTTACAAAGCTCTATAATAAAAAAACAAGGGTTCAAAATGGCTTGGGTTTAAACAATTTTCTTAAATGCCAAAAATTGAGATAGTCCATCAGTTAAGCAGCCTCGTAAATAAAAACATGCTATAAAATATCCAGATTACATAGCAAGTGATCAAGCAAAGACAGAAGACAATTTTAGCAGCCTTTATTATTCATTTTATTCAATAGATTTTTTACAAGTGACATTAGTATTTAAAATATTTTGTCTCTCTAACTATGAAAATAATATACAGTAATACCCCGGTTAACTGAAAACCGAGAAAACCAAATTGGTTCTATGAATGATAATGTGTATATAAATAACCGAGCAAAATAGTTTACATTGCACAGCAGAAGAATGGGTGTGTGCAAGAAGCAGTAGCAACTGGCTGGGTAAATAATGTGTCTTTGAGCTCATTCACCGTCCCACTCCTTCACAAACTGCAGATGCACTGCATTAAATCAGTATTCACTGCTGCAGCGACCAACTCATGCCACTGCTATTAGTCATTTTCCCCGCTCCATTGCTACCTTTCCCAAAGTATAATTTACAAAAACCGTATGTAAATAATTCATTTCCTATACACATCCATTCTAAATAGGTTATTTTTAGATGCAATTGAGTTAACCAGAAAATTCGTTATCCTAAATGGGTGGCCGACCTTCTATCCAGTTAACTGGGGTTTTACTTACGATATGTATTATAACAACATGAATCATATATATTATTTTATATCTACATGTATGTAACATCTTTAATTGTACGGCATACTTATTTGCATAGTTTTAAAATTCATTACTTTATTAGAATTTGATTAGTATTTTTTATTTAAAACTAGCTCTTACTCATGGCTTTGTGCACCATTTCCTGCTGAGTAACAAAGACATCTTAGACATATCCTTTTTAAATAACATATTAAGCTTGCCTGAAATAGGTAATGGTCAATGGAAGATATTCCTATCTCCTAAATCACTTTAGTATAATTAGTCTTTAAGTTTAAAGGACATGGTTTAGAGACCCTAGAGACGGAAACTGAAACAGTTATTATAACCACTAATAAAATAACTCAGATTTTTATGTAACATTCCTTTCTGATTGAATAGCTCCAAATATTTCAATAAAATGTAATTAATAATTTTGGTAAGTTGGCAGGAATCTCAAAGTCAGAGTTTGTAGTTTTGTTAGTAAGATAATTTATCATGTAATATGAAAGCCCTATGTAATTTTTATTCAACTCATCCTGTGGATTATTTGTGTAATGGTAAACTTACAGTTGTAATTTCCGGTCTGGATGTGGATTCATCTTCTTCCACCACATTTGGATCCACACCATCAAAATAGGAAGCAAACTGCAAAAATAAACATGGCACAATTCAGGAATACAAAAAGTCATAATTTTAACCCTAGGCCAGTTACAGAGAATAATTTGATAGCAAGTGAGACAATTTTTACCACAATTTTATTACTTATTACACTTAAACCCTCTTTTCAAATATTCTTGCTCTTATCTCTCTCCATTGACCAATTAAAGTTATATTTTTATATTAAATTGTTACGAATATATTGTCAACTTTCTTGGTGAAAAACTGTGCAATGCATGCATGATGAACTATCTTCCAATCAAATTTCAATTTTAAGTCTTAATGTCCTTCCAAAATTAAGTGAATTCAAGTTAACTGGTACAAATTATAAAAATTGAAACAAATTTTATTGCAACCAGTAACTGTTAAACATTAAACAAACGAACAACCTACAATTTTGTATCAAACATATGTAAAATAACACAAAGCTTCTCTTCATTCTACCACATTCACAGAAAGCTCGTATCATCAACATTTACAGAAAGCTCATTGAACTACACAAAATTAGTGTTCATGTCAGTATTTATATTGCCTCCATGGAAAAGCTTTTTTAGTTCAAGTAATACAAGTCAATAAAACTGTGCCTGTATACTCCTGAAACCTTGATTGTCTACAACTACTTTTTTACTTGTTTAGAAAAGTAATGTATCTTCGATTACTAGCATCCAAAATTACAACTCATAATTCTACTTATCAATGCAAATCTAAATAATATAATTTTACATATCTTTCCCAAAATTTATTTAATTAATTTTGGTCATATTGTTGCTTTATTATAATACCGAAGCACACACTTTAATTATAAAACTAATTAACTCCTATAGTGTTTTGTTTCACTCAGGAAAAAAATTACAACTTTCATGTACTTCATTGTTTAAATATTAAAAAAGCATACATTTTGCAAGAAAACTGGAAAACTAAGCATTTGGATGCATATTAATAATTTCTTAAATAAAATTGATGATTACCCTTGATTCTATGATCTAAAATAAGGGTATAATATTTAAAAGATGTTATTATGGAGTAAAATTCAAGGTCGTTTCATTGCAGCTGACTTTTAGATTAAACAGAGTAAAGCTTAATATTATAACTTTAAAATTTAAACACATTTTGTAAATGCAAAACACAAATTTAAATGCTAAATAATATATTAAACTGATAAACTAGGATAAATAAATTTTCTTTTTATCTCAATTTTATACTTTTACTTTGCCTGTCTCAATGGCGTTAGCAAAGTACCAGTCTATTAGATGAGGAAACTGTCCCAACGATGGCCCAGCTAAGGACCAAACTGAGCCACCCCAGCGGTGTTAGGAAAGTACCAGTCTATTAGATGAGGAACCTGTACCAACAATAGCCCAGCTAAGGACCAAACTGAGCCACCCCAGCGGGGTTTGGAAAGTACCAGTCTATTAGATGAGGAACCTGTACCAACGATGGCCCAGCAAAGGACCAAACTGAGCCAGCCCAGCGGTGTGTTAGGAAAGTACTAGTCTATTAGATGAAGAACCTGTACCAACGATGGCCCAGCTAAGAACCAAACTGATCCACCCCAGCGGGGTTTGGAAAGTACCAGTCTATTAGATGAGGAAACCTGTACCAACGATGGCCCAGCTAAGGACCAAACTGAGCCACCCCAGTGGGCATATTTCAGGTGAGTTTAAAAATTGTGGGAGTTTTTAGGTGCAATTGGCCAAGGTTTAAACCAAAATTAAAATATAATGTACTTGTAATGTCTAATGATTTTAATTAAAAAAAAGTAAAGTAAAGAATGTCTTATTTTACCAGGCGAAGTTAGGACTAAGAAGCCGTCTCTAACAATAATTCTTATATGGCCAAATATTCTCAAATATAGCAATATTAATAATGGACACTTTACAACTTTAATTGTTTTATATTTGATTATATTTAATTTTTAAGAAAATAACCACACAAATTGATTAAAATAAAATACTTTAGACTACTTACACTGTCCTCATCGTCTTTAGTTTTCCGTCTGAGATTTTTTGGCTGTAAAACACGAAAATGGTATAACTAGCAATTTCTAAGCATAAATAAGTGCTAAATACAACCAAAAATGTGCATTTTGTTCTAAAAACTTATTCATTTCAATTTATTTTAATGTAAAATATTTTTTTAGTTTATTTTTAATAACCCTACTAATATTAAAAATGTCGAAGTTTGGATATGTAGATCTTTCCATCACAGAAAAACTACTAATAGTATTGAGTTTCTGTGCATATTATGTGATTTCACATTATGTATTGAAATCTATATTCATTCTAAAATAAGTTTTGACTTATAAATAATTAACATACTAAGACATAATCCTCCCTTTGTACATTAACAAGAAATACACATAGATCTTAATGAATGTAGTTTGGAAGTATCATGCAATTTATATTCTAATTTTTTTTTACTGACAACAAAAACAGATTTTCTATGACTGTCTGTATTGTCTTGTGAGCAAACTTAAATTAGATCTAATAATATTAATTTTTTTAACTTGCCATGATTCTCAGCCATCTATATTTCCAGCCATAAATAGTGCTTTATGGTTTGGCTTAACTAAGAAATTTAGAATGTTACCTTTTCTGGATGGTTTTCTAAGTACATAAATATGTCCAAATTTTACTTCAAAATTAAAAACTTTAATTTTTATTAACATTATAAAAAGTTTATAAGATAAAAACGTTAATGAGTTTATTTTCAACCTATCTATAAAACTATATCTCCCTTTGGTAAGAAGCTGAACAGTTTTAACACAGAGAGCACCATTAAATCCAATTATCACAGTTAATTAAATTTACTGACCAAATTTTATCCCTCCACATCATTTCAATATTTGAGATTAGTGATGATATGCTATGGATCTCCATTGGGGTACAAACATTAGTTTTTGCTGTGCCCAGATTAGATTTTACTGAACAGATGTACAGGACCTACTACTATAAATCAGACAGAAGTGAACTCACCCTTCCAGCTCCAGGAGTGCCACCATCCAGTTCCAGCCTCTGTTTGAGTCTTGCTTTCCTGTGTTCATCCACCTGTCAAGACAAGTGCTTATACAATACGAAATGTTTACAATAGAATGATGAGTAAAGGTGACGTAAGTATTATTTACATCAAACTATTTGAGCCATAAGCTTAAAAGACTAAATACAAATGAGGAGTTGGTGAATGCAGTACTTGTTTAGGCAAAGGTATTTACAATAGTCAAGAATAGGATGTGGATGATAAAATAAAACCTTTCTCTAAACTTTTAAATATAATAAATCCTGATATGATAAACAAGTTGTTTTATTTGAATACAATTCTAATTCAAAAACAAATTTTAAAACATGATTAAATATTACATTATTATATTAGAACATCTTTCCTTAGCACAGAAACATTTTTAAATACTTACACCAACTGTGACATAATCCTCATGATTTCCAGAAAATTCTCTAGTACTGTGGAGGAGCTCATGAATGAGGCTCTTTAGGAATAAGTATAGTGCAGCAGGGAGGGAAGCATGAACCCTGCTAGGATTGTGCTTGTGCCGTTCACATAGAAAATGGCTTGATTGATTTGGACAAGCTCTCTGTCAATGGTGTTTTTCTTCCTATATCGGGCACAGTAAAGTACCTAGGCTTGATTTTGGACTAATTCGTAACTTGGAATTATCACCAAGTGTTTCAGACAGAGAAAAATGGGTGCTCATGTTCACAAAGCGCCTAATTGGTTATTCTTAGGGTTTAAATCTAGGTGTAGTCAAATGGATCTACACTGCAATAATAGGCCAAAAATCACTTAAAAATCTCTGATATGGTAGTCAAAGTCATGTCAAAAAGAAGCAGGCCACAGACTTAGTCTTTAGAGGCTGACATGTGTCAGGATTTCATGGGCTTTTACTAGTACATCAACTGATGCACTAGGGGTTCTTTTGGACGTGTTGCCCCCTTATATCCTCTTGAAGCCAGCTAGGTCTCTTACAGATTATTGACTGTTATGGAGAGGATCTGTATTGGATGTGGGTTACCGGTTACCCCACCATAATCAACAAAGTTCTTCCAAATTCAATTTTAGACATGACACTAAATGTTATGTTGACTGAATTTGTCTTCATCAAACCGTATTCCACGCATCTTGGAATGTGAGCCAACTGGGAATGCAACCAAATTCTTCTAAATACAAAGGATCAACTGGTTTGGTACACTGGTTTGGTTTGGTTTGATGGCTGTGTCATTATAATGTGTGAATATAGATGATCTTAGGGAAATGTCAGGACTTGAATGACATGTACTCATATGTCTTTGCATTTTACCTCAATATATATACAAATTTAAAAATAACTATATAATTCAGTGCAAGTTATGCCCTAAAGATTATATTGGTTCAACGGTAAATTCACTTAGAACAAGGATGACTGGGCACAGGTATGCATATAAACATAAAAAAAACAGAGCAACCTGTAGTGGCACATGGCTTAATACATAATTTAAATTTTGAAGAAACATTTTCAGTGAAACCAATTAGAAAAATATCACAAAATTTAAGTACACACAGTTTGAGAACCATGGAACAAGCCCATCAACTCGTCACTAAATCAAAATTTCCAAGTGGATTAAATTTAAGGTGACTTAGTCAACAAAGTGAATTTATAAAATTAAATCATATGTTCACCATTGTACATAATTCATTCTTATTTTTCATTTTCTGTGTTGATGTTATATGTTTATTCTGTTCTTATAGCCCTATTTATATAATTTTTGTAATTTCCTGAAGACGGCTTAAGCCGAAATATAGAAAATGTTTATTACAATAATTGAAGAATTCTTATTGAAGATTAATCTTATATATATATAAAAATCTTGAGTCACGATGTATGTTGCCAATAAACTCCAAAACGACTGAACCAATTTCAATCAAATTTCACATGTATCCGTAATTTAGTCTAACTTAGAAGATAGGATAGTTATTATCTGAATTATTCGCTTATGTCGTGAATATAAACGAATAAAATGAAGAAAAGTTTTCAAAGCGCCTGCACATTATAACCTGCAATTACGAGATAGATACGTATATTAAACAGTGAAACACTATTTTACGATGTAGTGTACAGTGAAGGCGCTAAGTTATGATGTATAATTGTCTAAACTAAATTTTTGGTTGAACTTAAAGGTTGAGTGGTAGACCACTTTGTAATAAAATACATTATGCATGTACAATACATTTTTGACATATTTTCTTGATCGTGACATCAAGGTAAAATCTACATCGGGGTTGGAAATATAATTTACTTCAACCAGAAATGCTCATACGCGGGCAAAAACTTACGAAAAGCGTGCGAAGCCGCGGGAAACAGCTAGTATATATATATATATATATATATATATATATATATATATATATATATATATATATATATATATATATAAAACTATCATGTAGCAAAATTCTGAAAATAATTTACCCATATTTACTCCAGTTATTACAAGGTAGAAGTATACCAGACCATATGTTGCGTAACAGGCTTCAGTGAAGTCATATGCAAAATTTCAAATTTATAGCTCGCTTCATTCACAAGATGTCTTGTGGACGTACAGAAAGACATACAATCAGACAGATTAGAAATTTTTACTGCCCCCAGGTAGACAGAAGAGGGAATATTTTCCAGTATACTGGTTTTTTTTTCTCAAAGAGATGGAGATTGATGGACTGAAGTGTTAAAGGAAGGGAAAACCTCAGATAGTGAACACGGACTTGACAGAGAAGATTCAGTTCTTAAGATGTCTGAAATGCTTTTTAGATTTTTTAAAGTTTTGGTTTTGTAAGTTTATTTCCTCCTTTGTCTTCGATATGTCATAAATGGCCTTGGCAACAGCAAAAGTGTCCACAGTGAATTACTTTAGTTCTTCAAGTTGCAACATTTTAACTCTGGAATGGTTATTCAGTGTCAAAAGAACTGCAGATAACACAATGCTTTAGTTCTCTGTAAGCACATCTTGTCTTATCTCTACCATCCCTTGTGTAGCTCCCTAACTAGTTTAGTTTATGAGTTTCATTTTAATTGAGACGAGTAGTCTTTTTGATGGCATTTGACTACTTCTGAGACTGTGATATTTTTAGTTATAATCTGTTATGATATACTTTTTGAGTTTTAAATATTTGTTATATGTGTTGAAATTTGTATTATATTTAAGTATAACAATGGTTGCAAAGGAACATGAAATAATTTTACCGCTCCATGGAAGTGTCAAAAAAGAAGATGAAGAAAATGAACACATTGCATTGGAGAATAGAGAGAACTTGAGAAAGACGTTAGATCCTGAAAACAGTGGTGGAGCAAAAGAATCAACTGATGGTATCATTGAGCGAATGGGATCGGACATGTCTGAAGAAGAACCAAGTGAGCATAGTGAACAATGATTTGAATCAGAGGTTCCACAAAAATATTTGGCATCACACAAAATTAATTGATTTATAGGCATTTAATGGCTTGGGAGTACATTTCTTTACGCTATGATGTCTTTAAAATGACGATGAGACAAAGCTGTGCACGTGACAAGTTGGCATAAAGTAGAGAACTTTGTCACGATTTGGTAAGCTGCTGTAAGATTTACTATACTCTTAGTGTGTACATTACAATAGATGAAATGTTAGACACATTTAATGGACAGTGTAAATTTCACCAGTATATGCCTCAAAATCCTGGTAGCTATGGACTAACTCTTTGCTATTTGTTACTCCAAGACATTCTATACTTCAACTTTAGAAGTTTATACAGGAATTTAACCTTTTTAGTATGGGAAGGTCTGTTTAGATACTCATACTCAGAACTAAGTAGTCTTCACCTTATATTACACATGTATGGATTTCGTTGATGTTTGATTAAAGACAACTGGTATGTATGGATTATTGTCATTGTCAAGGTAACTTTTAAATAACCATCGCATAACTTATGTGACTCTAAGTACTGTAATGAAAAATAAACGGGAAATCTCTCCCTCATTTATTGATGGAATATATGTCAATAATGTTTCAGTATATTTGCATGCAGCTCTGGTGCTACTTTAATTGTCTTTTAAGTGTTGTATTACGTCCCATGGAAAAATAAAGTTGTACTCTTGATTTCATCTAAAATTATACATAACAAATTTAATGAACTCTTGTTGTTCTTTACCACAAGGGATATTGCTGATATCAACAGCTACATAATTTGGCAAAACTATGTCAAAATGAAAGTAGGTTTTTAAATCCCTGGGCATGGAACTCTGTAGAGGCCACATGATGAGCTAGAAAAAATTTAATTTCTGTCTGTTTTATATATATATATATATATATATATATATATATATATATATATCATATATATATATATATATCCACATGATATCTTGAAAATGAACTGATCTCAAGTTTTAAAATTGTGTATGAAACTTCATTTCTATATGAGGATCACTGAGTTCAATGATAGGCATGTCAATCCATGGGATTTAGCTGAGCGTTAGCAAATATTTTTACATTGGTCTTAAGGTTAACCATGAAGGCAAAGAGAAAATAAAATAATAAATAAATTTATAACTAAACTCAATACACCTATAAGAGATTCAAACATATGGTATATTACAACATGTAGCCCAACTATGTACCCATACAACATATACAATACATACAAACTCTCATTATTCTCACACGTCCAAAGATGCAGGCTCTCTCCAAAGCGTTATGTATATCATTTATAAAATGGGAGTTAAACAGAAGATTCAAAATGTTACCTTTGTAAAAAACCCATTTCAGTTTTAAAAGAGCCCAACAAATATAAAACTATATTTTATTGGGAATTGGTAGATAAATTTAAATAATTTAAACACTGACATGAAACCCAATGTAATGAACACAAAATCTGAATGTATTGTGTGGCAAGATATGTCGATAAAACTTGTAGATGTAGATGTAAAATGTGCTAAAATGTGCATGAAACTTAATTTCTACAAGAACAAGTTCTATAATGTGTAAATTTTGTAACTTCTTTTTTGTATGATAACCAGTCTGTCTATCTGTCCTCAGGACCTCTAGAGAATAAAATGAGCTATAGATTTCATATTTTCGATACAACCTCAGCGAAGCCTGTTACAACACATGGTGTGGGGTACTTTTAATTTTGTTTGCCTTGCGTAACATAAAATAGAAAATAATCAAGTAGTTTTTGAGTACAGAGTTTTTGTCACTTATACAAAAGTAAACTGATTCCATCAACTATTGACCAAATCGACCAGTATTAATTAAAGGTGGACCCTCCCATCATCTTTACTACAGACCAGTGACCCTTGTATAAGTATACATCAGGCCACAAAAATCCCTAATGTTAGGTGTGAGAATTGAACCCATAACTCCAAGGCCAACAACCTTTTTTATGTTACAATTCTCTCAATTAGTAAATAATTGTATTTTTTTAAATAATTGCAATATTTAGTATTAAGTGAACCCCGCTGACAAATTCTAACTTAGTGGGACCAAATGCATGTACGGTTGATGAATAAATAAATTCTATTCTACTCTAGAAATCATGCATGCAGAAAAAGTACCATTTATCTTTTTTTGATACCCATTGCAAATTTGTTATAAACATGAGATTAAACTAATTGTCAGATAAAAATTGCTTGGTCTATCATCTTTTCAACTTAACTGGTTAGCCGATTATATAGAAAGCTTATGGTAAACTTTTGCGATACAGTTTATAAATTCGAGCATTCTATAATTTCACACATAATTTAAATCCCCTTTTTTGTGAAGTGGAAAAAATTATTAATATGTTGAAAGAATCTGGAACAGATTCCATTAAAAACATTTTATTGTAAGTTTCCAATAGTTTTAACAAAAATAAATCGGAACTGCTTTTTTAAAATTTGTAAAGTATTCCATGATACTCATACATTTCCTTACTTCAATTTAAGAATTATTTCCAAGAGTTTTTATTTCATAAACTCACTGTTTAGGAAGAAGGCGTCTGCTATACATACCGTACTTCTGTGAACGATATTTTACTTGCCAATAAAGAGAGAGATCAAACAGGTACTTAAAATACACAATCCAGTCTCAAAGTTCCCAACAATCCATTCAGCTTTAGATTTAAACTATTAATGGCTGCTCACAAGCCTTTACAATATTTTGCCTAAATAATATCCACCATAAGTTATTAATGATATAATTTTATTTTTTCTTCACATAACAGTTGAACATTACGTTTTCTAAGTACTGGATTTAGTTCTGGGACAAGTTTAAACGTTTCCTCCAAAGAGCTAACTGTCTCGTCAACAAGCACAGCTATGATTATTTAAAGAAGGGCTATTTCTCCATTTATCCAAATTCAAGGAAGACTGTGTCAGAGATCCACTAAAAAGAAGTCCCCATACTATTATTATATCACCTTCTCTAAGGTTATAGAATTATGGATGCTTGAAAGATTGACTTAACGACAAGAAGCAGCACACCAACAAGCAGAATAAAGTTTTAAAAGGTTAATCAACTACTAGGGTTTTTGGCTTTTGTCCTCAATGGAGTCAATAAGATGATAGTTTATAATTATAGTGTTTTTGAATGGAATGGTGTTTAGAATCTTGAGGAATTTACATAGATCCATTTTTGAGCTGGCACCATCACACTGATCATTTTAACTCAAGATTGTTTAATTGCATCTTGTATTTCCTGTTATGTAAAGAAAGTCTTAAATTCATATTTACTTTGTTTCTTTTATCTCATATGCAATTTTGTTCTAAGAAATGGTTTCAGTTTCACATAAAACAGAACGGGAGGGCTTCTAATAATAGAGTGTGTTTGTTTGATACAAATGGAGGGCAAAGACAGTTGCAGAGAGGCGGAGCCACCTCAGAGACTTGTGTGTTTGTTTTGCTCAACAATGAAGAAGAGTGATGGAATGTGACAGGGTGTCAGTTCTATTGATCCAGAATGAAACATCAAACAAAATATTATCTAAAACAAAGATGACAATTAATTGTCTTATTTTAAAATGCTAAACATTACACACTGAGTACTATTCTCAGTAATTTGTAGACTTGCTTACTAACACTAAATACATAGATTCCTTAATATTCTATACATAAGTTAATACTGCAAACAGTAGATGTATAGAATAATGATTTATAGTATCAATAATTTATTGATGTTAAATGTATTGACAAGCAAAGTGCCTGCTTATGTACTGATATGGATTGTTAACACTTGTTCACCCTACAGATGAAATTACTTTATTTTTCTTGACCCCATCTTGCACAATTTGTTTACTGGACTTTGGGGTCTTAATGGGATTTAATTAAGTTGGGATAAGTTTGAAAATTTTACTTTTATGGACTCATTAGGTATGTAATATGATATTTAAATTATTAATTAAACCCAAATTGATATCAATATGCCAATTACTCCTTCTCATGCTATGCTACCACCTTAAATTTTGAATCATTGCTTCTATAAGGCTGTTTTTTTTTTGTTTTAAAGTAAAAATTTTCATTTCATATAAAATGGTTATATTTATGTGTTGTTATGTGTTCTAATTCTTTACGTTATCTTTTCACTAGAAATATTCAATATGTGTTTATGGTCTGATGGTTCTAGAACTTCAAAGGGATAATATCAATGCCTACATAAAACAGGAATATTTAGGTGCTCTCTTCCCTACAGTTTACTGTGGAACCTAGATTTTGAGAATATTACTTGTGTGGATAAGTTTTTTCAGGATGTTATCAGAGAATGGTTCCATTCCTTAAAAATTATTAATGTACAGTGATATTGTTACACAGCCTTTGGCAACTTACAGAACTATCTTATTTTTAAAGCATTACTGCAGTTAAGAAATGATAAGCTACTTTTACTTCTAATTTTTATTTCACAAGTAACAGGATAAATATTTGCCGTAATGTTGGCAACCATCGGATGGTGTGAAATTTAAGCAGCACAGAATATTGGGCAGCAGATGATTAGGACCACATGGAGAATACACAGCAGAAGTCAGAATAGCGCACATATCAAGCATTTGAAAACAATTAAATTTATTTCTAAATAAATTGATATAGAGCTTCGCTTACTTATCTGTGATTGGTTAGTTTTAATATACCCACTGTGGGACTCACAGAAGAAAATATTGACAAAATCACTATCAAGCAAAAATCACTCCACCAAATGAGAAGATCCCAACAGAATTTCATACTATAGAAGAAGGTAGCTGGGTTGTTTTATACCTGAATCTTTAGGCACAAAAATTGTTGTCATGATATATTTGCTACATATTATTTAAAAGCTATTAAAAATTAGTTGTCTATCTTTTTTATATAACTGTATACCTTCATAATTTACATGATTTATTAGGGCATGTCCATCTGTACCCAACTAGATACAGAAATATTTTGGTTGTACTCTATCTTTAAATTAGTGTATTTAAATAGATAGAAATCCATTGTGTCCCTTAGACCAAAATATTTTTAAAACTCTCAGAAACAATTCAGTGCAGTCCAAGAATTGATTTAAACATGAATTAAAGGCACATTTAACTGACAAGTTTTATGAGTTTTTGATAAGTTATGCTATTACCAATTAACTAATTTACTTGATAGAAATGCTCTTGAAAGTAGTTAAATAACAATGGCTTACTATGATGTACTATGTTCATTTGTGCCCACTTTTTAATGTGAACATACACGGTTTTGTACATTTTTAGGTAACTATGATTCAATACACTGACAAAATAATGCAAACAAATTGATTTTGGACATGATACTATTGTTATAGATAGATACATAAATATTAAAACATCAATATAAACTATTACTTCTACAAGACATGCTCTTGGTGTTTTTTTGTGTTAATATGTTTTTTTGGAAAACTGAGTTTTCACTATACTTATACAACTAGTTATAACAGAATTTACAAAGGACATGTGTTTATTCAGGTTATTAAAATTCAGTTTCTGTTAAATTTTATATGTTTTCATAAATAACCTGTTAATGAATTTGACCGTTAAGCAGATTTATTTATCTGTTTGTATTTCACAAAATTTGTTATAACACATTTTGACAGTCATAATTTTGAAATATGATGATTAAACAATAAACAATATGGCATTTTACAGATTTAAGTATTTGCCAAGTTTCAAAAGGATACTTTGAAACTATAATCAATTGTCTATATTCAGTAAAGGAGTTTTATAAATAATAGTTAACAAACTTTTTAAATTTCAATTGTCATTTGCCATTTTTGTTGAGTTTACATTTTCAATTTTATGGGTTGTGGCTGAAAACATTTTATTGTTGTACTAGTAGAAGGTCGATGCTGACCTCTTGGGCTTGTACTTAAAGTGATGGGAGTTTAAGCATTATATAATTGTCTTAACATTTAATGTTATTAGGCATGTTATTGAGTATTATAAGTTATTAGTTTTCATTAAATTTCAAATAATTCAGTAACCACTAAGATTTAGAACCCACAATTAAGTTATATTTGTCACAACATAAATAATAGGACTACTTAGCATACAGTATTGCTTTATCATTATATTGTGAATGTAATATTAGATTTAACTCAGGAGAAGTTTTATATTTGCCTGTACAGTTTTGTGTTTCTCTACAATGATTTGATTTGATTACATTGATAAAAATCAATTACACTATGAAGAAATCTCTCCTTGGAACTGTTACAAAGTGTGCACTATATTTTTTAATGCCTGTAACCATGGTATTTATGTACCTGAACATTTTTTAACCAACTTATTTAGATGTACAGTAATGCATTTTTCAATTGGTTTAAGTTACTGTTTCTCTTTTAACACCTGAAAAACAATAAAGATAAATATCTCGATTTTGTATTGGATTTCTTGTTATTATGAACAATTCCCAACTACAAAAACGAGTCTGAGAAAGTGTTTGTTTCCCTCTCCACAATTTGGTATGTGATCATTTTTACTCGGTTATATTTTACTCTTTTCTGTGGGCTCGATAATCTTTATACCTGCTCTTGTTTTTTTCCAGGAATGATGACATTAATTTTTTCATAAATTCATGTTACTATTAACTGTTTGGTACTTAACAGTGTTGTTTGTGAATTCTTAATAAGCGCGAAAAGGAAAAATAAAATAAAAGGCTTCAGTATAAGATACTGATTTAATAATAATATATTACAGTTACATATAAATTAAAATACTAATTGAGCAATGTAGATGATGTAAATTTAGTCACTGAAGCAGCCTCTCCACTAAAATTCAAGCCTGAAACAAAAATATAAAGCCTATTATATATAATTATGTGGATAAATCACCTATAATAGAACAAAACTTATATAATATCAACAAAATGTAGTTGTTTTGGAATATTTATTTTTAAAACCAGTATTCTAAGGGGGTTTTAATTTATTTTATATTTTACTTAATTTATTACTTCTTTTAGAAAGCTCAGATGAACTGGAGGATTAATTACATTGCTCTTAACATTGAGTTGTACAAAATTGTGTTTTCAATGTTTACCATGTAATCTTTGCCACTAATAAATGAGTATCATTGACATTACATGATGTGAGTTGAGTAACACACTGCTGTAAAGATGTGGAGAAGTGTGAGACAACTACAATACACACAGCCAAGACTACATAACATTACACCACCCTCATCTGCTAGTTCAGTACGTATTATCTTCTCTAAAACCACTTCCATGTAATTTATCAAGTTTTAATACTGTGATTAGCAATATGAAAATCAGATTTGTCACAACTGAAAGCCAAAAAACCTACTCATAAAATATTTCTTCTGAAAGAAATGGTATTCAAACCTGCAATGATGGGTTTATAATAGTTTCTTTTCAGTTTAAATGTCTAATCTGACAGAAAAACACAGTAAAACCTATTACCTCTCCTCTTATGTTTATTTCCAGTTTCTTTATTTAGCTCACAACCTGTGCATTGTATGTAATAGCAAAAAGCTCATAAAAGTATTAGAAAGACATTTATGTAAATAGATTTTAATCACTTTTAGTATTACAGTAGTGATATTTAAAACTGTACATTAATAACTCCCAAGAGTTTGATAGATCTATAATTAAAAATTTGTGGTCACTGTTTATATGCAAGCTTTTTAAATTGTTTTACAAAAATAACAACTAAAAATCTAATGAAATAACACCTACTATTTGCAAAACAACAACCATGATTTAAAACATGTTAGTTATAAAATTACTAAATAAACTATACAACACAATATTTTTACCACTATTGCAGAATAGCATTGTTATGTAATAATAATTCGAACTAAAACAGTTTCCCATATTGTAATTATACTCAACTAAATAGTTAACAAAAGGTGTTTTTTAATAAATCTTTGAAACAAACAATACATGTTCTAATAGTAAATGAACAAAATCACAAAATTGTTCACTGACCTGATAAATGAAAAATTGTGCTTCTTTCAACTTCAAACTTCGTTCAAACTTGAACAAATCCAACTTTGCAATCTTCACATTTTGCTTTTTGAAAAACTCCTAAAACTGTGAAAGATTACTGAAAGTCAAAATAACCACATGATGATGACTTTTTAGACGAATAAATCAAATATAATTTTAAAATTTATTATTCCAGTTTAATTTAGAAAATGTACATTTTTGTGAATTTCTTTAAGTTTATATTTTTATAGTGGGTAGCACAGCTGCAATGCTGTTGGGAATATAGCTGAATTTATTTTTCATGAATATCAGGTCAGTTTAATTACATTTATCACATGCAAAAATAACTGAAATTAGATCTTTAAACAAATATGTTATTCATGTACTTTCATCAGATTATACATTATAAATTTACCAGCACGACTTCAATATAATTTGTAGAATGGAAACTATTATTGAACTATTAAATTAAACAGAAGTTTAATAGCAACTGTATTATATTCAAACTGGATATGGTTAAAGTTGAACCACTCCTCACTCAGACAGGCCACGTAAGAAAGTATGGTAGTAAATCTCAATGTGATAAAGCATTGTGGTTTTGTGCTATTATTATTCTATTATATTTATGCTACATCATTTTTATGGTCATAAATTATTTTTATGCCAGTACTTTGTAATTACAACAGCAAAAGAAAATTGTATTTATAGTTTTACTTAACTAATTAAAGAAGTTACTTAGTTTTTATTCAGAAATTAATTCATAAATTTAACACATATTAAAAACAAAATTAAATATTTATTAACAACGTGTATCAGGTTACAGAAGAAATATTAACATGTTCACGATGACGTGTACCCTGTTGGGTACACACAATCTTTCATAACTGCCATCGTGTACCAGATCGGGTACACTCCGGGCTTTTGTAAAGTGCATTGTACACCTGATAGGGTACACATTGCTATGCATTTCCTTATTGTGTTTTTATTGTTTGCTTGTCTTTGTGGTTTGTTAATATTGATCCCGCACTTAAATAAATACATGGAG
Source organism: Homalodisca vitripennis (assembly GCF_021130785.1). NCBI lineage: Eukaryota > Metazoa > Arthropoda > Insecta > Hemiptera > Cicadellidae > Homalodisca > Homalodisca vitripennis. Next base: position 107,926,644 of record NC_060208.1, read on the forward strand.
AAAAATTGTCAAAACATAATAAATTAATTGTTTGTGCAAAACTGCGAAGCCTACATACCTTTTGCTTAGACTTTTTTGCTTTATACTTAAGCGTTTGATGTAAAATAAAGACTACGGTTTTTCAAAATTCAACGGCAAATAAAAAAGTCCGGAAAAAAGCTGTTGTTGTGAATGTGTTAAAACACTTTTTAATTCTAAATTTGTTAAAAGAAAATATTTTAAAATAATCGATTTAATTACAATAATGGTTTTAACTGAAAAAACAAAATAAAACATAAGGCAGTCACGAGACTGACCGACAGAAGTGACTATTTCTTATAATGGGCCGTGAATATATCTTGAAAAAGTATGTTTGCTAATTATTTAATGGTTATATTTTTAAATAATATGAGAAACAAAATTCTTTAACATAAAACAGTTTTATATTTCCTATAAGTTTTATACATATTTTTGTAATGTCTTTTACATTTCATATATAATATTACAATGATGACTTCTATATTTATTAAAGTAATAAATATTTATAAATTTTCATTATTATCATTCATACTAGCTTCTATAATTTGATCAGTAACATTCTTAATACAATCTTGTAATTCAAAAATAATTAATAAATTTTCATTGTCATTACATTATAAAAATGAAATTATGGGTTTATGATAACTGAAATAAGAAATAAAAATTATTGGTTTGTAATATTTTCAAAACACTTAAAATTCACTACTCTTTAAATTATGGAATACAATATCAGAAACTAAACCATAGTTCAATAATGAGAAGCCAGAGTTAAAAGCGTTATGTTTACGAATTTCCATTATTTGAATGCAAAAACTTTTAAGGTTTTATAACAGTCCCTCTAAAATCCCTCTAAATATTGTAAATAAGAAGAGAAACTGATTGAAACTGGTTAGTGTGACAGATATTATCAAAATAATAAATGTTTAGAAAGAAGCTATTTTAGTGATGGTCATTTTATACATCTTTTATAGCTTCTCTATTTTGTTAGACTATTAAATCTGTGGGAGGGTAAACTACAAACAGATAATAGGATATCACAGATGGTCACCATTATAATTTAATGTTCATTATAATGATTATTATCTGTCATTAATCCTTAAAAGTTTTGAATTCAAATAATGGAAATCCTTAAACATAACTCTTTTAACTTTACTTTCTCAACATTTAACTACAGTTTAGTTTCTGATATTGTAGTCCATAATTTAACGAATAGAGAATGTTCCGAATTTTTGAAATATTACTTTACTTTTTGTATTTGTGATTTAAGTTAAATACTTTATAATTTTACTATGTTCACCATACTATCAGTAACTTTATGACAGATCAGATGTTTATGTTTTGGTAAAGCTACCATTCTACTTTGAAAGCATGCGTGGTGGTCTTTAACACAAAAGAAAAGCTTTTATTCTATGCAAAACATACATCCATAGCCCACCAAAAGAAGTAGTCACTTAAAAATAACAGATTACTGTAAACCCTCTCAGTAGAAGATTTTTTATTTTGAATACTAAATAGAATTGGATACTAAATATACTTGTCGCATTATTTTAACACATAGGGCATTACATAGAAACGGGGCTTTTATAGCTTACTGGAATGGAAAGATAAACAAACAGCGTTTATGTAATAATGAGGGTGTAGAAACTATTCAATTTATTTTTGTCTTTGAAGTGTTGACAAAATGGTCTCACAAATATTTAATAATTCTTATTTAAAAATCTCACAACTGTATAACAGCTGCTTGGGTGGGAATGCCGCCAAACAAAAATAAAGAGAAATAACTAGATCCTATATAATTATGTATAGTATATTCTTAATTTAAATTTTTGTCGTAATTAGATTAGTACTAAATATGATCAATTTGACTAAAAAGTTAATAATGCAAAAATAAAATTAAAAATTTATCCGTTTACCCAGAGATTAGTATTTCTTGGCAATTCTCTAAATGTCTGGATGTCCAGATGTTTACCAAAGGACTTAAGATCACATGATACAATAATTTGAAGGCTCCAAATCTTCTATGCCGCTATAAAAAAGACTATTACCAATGTAAACTAAAATATCAGAATTACATTGAAGGGTATAATATAAAATTTTTAATATTTTGTAAGTAAACATTTTTTTTCAGCCTTAGTCTGTTTTTCCTTCCACCCAGACCTTGTATATGACCTGTCAAGCAATTGTGCAATCGCCTTATAGTCACCTTTTTCAAGGTTATTTAAAAACTTTTTACAACAAAATTATAAATTGAATGTAATACTGGTTTATGATTCAATATGCACAGACAAAGCTATTAGTGTTTCCATCAACAGTGTATTGACAATGTGGGACCAGCCTTAGGAGCTGCTAGTGTTCTCTGAAACCTGTCTGAGGATTTTGATTGTGTGAAAAACACTGTATGTAACCTTCAAGAATTTTGGATAAATTACAAAGAGAACATTTGTTTTCCTTTTATTTAAGTGATAAGAAATAACCTTTATAAAAAATATTATATTATCGAAACTATTTCAGATGTTTCAAAAAGCATTTGACTATTTGTGTCAAAGCCTCATACGGTCTGAGCGATTAATTGACAAATCTGATTCCAATATGCTGATGACACAACTGAATATATAGCAAACCAACAGAGTGAACCTTCAAGCCAGAACTTGAGTCCTCAGATTCTAGTTGTCAGCAAATGTCTTGAAATGAATATATGAATATACCACACAATCCATTATACAAACAATAAATTACAGTAATTACATTCAATTCCTTGGTGGTCCAGGGCCAAGAAAAATCAAGTTTTAAAGGTGTGAATGCAGGAGTCCCCCAAGGATCTGTCCTTGGACCATTTTTATTCATCATATCAATGAATGACATAGCTTTTAATTTACCTTGCCCATCAGTTTTATACGCTGATGATACTACACTTTTGAGCTGGAATAAAAGTTTGGATACACTGCTTGAGGACGAAACACAAGCCATAGAAACTGCATTAGAATGGTTTGAAGCAAACAACCTTGTTGTAAATAGTAACAAAACAGAAAAAATTATTTTTTCCTTGACTCACTATATTTATAAAGATGTAAAGCCTGTAAAACTGTTGGGACTTCACCTAGATAGTAGATTGAGCTGGGACCAACACATTCAAGAGTTATGCAAAAAATTATCTAGAGTCACATTTCTTTTACGTAAGCTTTTGAATTCTGTGACAACGAATATGCTAATTACTACCTATTATGCCTTTTTCCATTCTCATCTTAGATATGGCATTACACTATGGGGTAATAGCTGTGGTTCTCAAAAGGTTTTCATATGGCAAAAGAGAGCCCTAAGGGTAATAAAAAATGTCCCAGAAAGAGAGTCCTGTGAGCCTCTTTTTAAAGGACTACAGATAATGACTCTACCTAGCCTATACATTTACTGTTGCTTGGTTGATGTTAAAGAATATCTAAAAACACTCAGGGTTAGACAAGAAGTTCACAGATATCCTACTAGGAAAAACCATATGATAGAAATGTTACCAATAAAATTAGAAAAAACTAGAAGTAGTCACTGTATTATGAAATTAAAGATGTTCAATAAACTGCCTCAAGAGGCATGGCATGTAACATTAAAAAGATTTAAAGCAGTTTTAGAACATTGGCTCAAAGATAAAGCGTTTTACTCTGTACAAAGTTATTTGGCCTGTGATATTAGTACCTTAAGATTTTAAAATTAGTGTAGTACCCCCTGTTTATTTATTTAATTGTTAATAATTTATCTATTACAATTTATCCTTTTGTAAATTTTTCTGTTATATCGTTGTTAAATTTTTAAATTTTAGCTAAATTAGAGCTAAGCCTGGTTGATGAAAGAATGTAATAATTGTTACCTGTAACATTGACTAAGCCCGCTAGACAAGTTTGTTAATGTACACAATATATAATAGTAGGATTTAAGCTTTAGCATAGAATGACTTTGTCGATTGCACATTTTATGTTTAAAGACAATAAACTTTCTCATTTCTCTTCTCATTTCTCAAATCTTTTTTGTAAATTATAAGAATGAATTTAAAAAATATAAATTTATAACACTCTAGTATTTTTTGAAGACAAAGAAGAGCAAGTTACAGTGGCAATCACATTATAAATTAAAACTTATCCAAAAAACAGTTTTCAATAACGTTTTCTCTAAGTTTTTTTGTCAAACAACCACTACAAGTATTCAAGTATACAAGTACAAGTTTATGTCATTGTTTGTCTGTCTGTGTGTGATTTTTGGATCAAACAGAAGCAAAGTTATAAAAGTAACTCCTTAAGGAAATACCGTGAAGACTTGATAGACCACCCTTCAAAGTTCTATCAGGTCCTTTGATTCTCCATTATATCGGTTTTCTGTTCATCATGCATATTTTCTTTCTTTTCTCAATTTTTCAATACTGATGTTTGCTTTTTTTTCAAAAGGAAGCTTTTGTTATTAAAATGTTGTATTAAAAACTTTATAGCTGTAAAAATATGTGCAGTTTTCTAACATGCAAAAAAATATTAGTGAAACGCACTTCATGAAGTTTGAAAATCCAAAACTCATACATTGTGCAGTACCGTACTGGAACTGACGAGATGTAAAATTGAGGGTTTTATCAAAGTATGATATAACCATAGGCATATTATAACCAACTCCCCCCACCCATGTGCAATATACCCTATGTGTGTTATATGTGTTGTAAGAAATGCTAACATATTAAGTACAACATTGGCTAAAATATTTGGAATCTTTTTCTGAGTATTATATAGAATGTAGCTTGAGCCTAATATATACAATAAAATGCTTGATGAAATAAGAATTATCAAATTAGTATTAACATTTTCAATAACAAATCAGAAATTGCTTCGTAGAAAATCAGATGACATAATTAAAGAATAATGTAAAATCTAATAACTATAACTTTGCTATCAAAATTCTAGTTTGTAATAGTTTAATATTACATTGGAGGTAACTTGTATATTTATTATAGTAGTATAGTAATCAGTCATGTATTTGTTGTAATTGGTTGTAATTTTAAATAAACACTCGTAATTAAATTACTGATTGATATAAAATAACTGTAACAATTTATTTAATTAGGAGATGAGAGATCAGGCTAAGCTTACCCTTTCCCTAGCTGCATTCATCAGCCCATTTTTTTTTGTCTGTAAAATACAACAATTATTGTTATTGTTAAAATATTTCCATTTTTAAAATTACATTCTTGAAACAAATTGCTATGTCTACTAAAAGATTACTGCTTGTGGATAAATGTCTAAATCCCTCAATCCCTAAATGTAGTTAAACACCAACCAAATATTATATGTTTTGTACAAATCTCTTTGATGTGACCATTTCATCAAATTTTTAAAGTTCACTAGTTATGTTCTTGGTTTTTATACATGTTTATGTAGCCACCTCAAAGATAATTGAAACTAACATTTATAAAATTTATTTTGAATATTCACAAAATACACACAACATAGGTATTTTCTAAATTTCGTAGATTTGAGAAATATCTTTATTTTAGAATTAAAATTTGTCACAATAGATATAACAAAAGGGTGTCTGAGCAAATAGAACCAAATTTAAAAATCTAACTTTATATTCAGTTTTTGAGAATAAAACACAATTCCTAAAATGTATCCTAAACTTAAGAACTGAAAACTCTAAAATATATCAGGTAGGGTCAAACAGTTCTCTGTATTTTTACCTATATTGAATCATGGATTTAATAAAGGGTGTGAAGCTTTCTTCTAGTGATCGACAGCATTGCTGATGTAAGTACCAAACAGTTCGCTCCTAATAATTTCTTTTACTGATATGACACCCATGAAATACTGAAGACAGCAATTAAGAGAATGTTACAGAAAAAGATGCATATACAAGTAGGCATACCCGTTTTCATAAAGTTGCATAAATAGTAAAGATGACTTTAGGAAAGTGGTTCTCTCCATTTTTAACCCAGATGACCATGTTGAATAGCTTGATGGATTGTATGTGATGAAATTTAATATTGAAGCTTGTTACCTCTGAATTATAATCTCACAATTATGAACTTTCACTTTCATGATGCCTAAGGCCTATATGCTGTGCCATACTCAAGAAATAAGAGAATATAACAGCCTTAGTAGAAACCCTAGATCTAATGAATAAATATAACTAAGAAAGGAGCAAACAACCTTTTAAATTTAAGTGCAGGATATAGAGCTATCCCCATGGAAGATAAAAATATGTGCTTCTGCTTGGATAGTTGAACCAGTGCAGGAAGATGAAGAGTTGAGGAAGGAGATTACGAAAAAATAATGACATTTTTGATCAGATCTCTAGAAGGGAAAGTTTTGCTTTCTGAAGAGATCTTTGGATCTGAGGCTAACTCTGATAGCATGGGGTCTTGAATCTTATCCTTGCAAAAATGAGATTAGATTTGTTGCTGATGTATAGGTAGGAAATAACAAAGATGTTAGTGCAACTGTAGGTAAAAATGAAGAAAATAATGGTAAGGTGAGTTCAATTGGACCAAACGTGGTAGCAATGACTTGGAATTAAGATAGTACAACTGAATAAGTACAATGTTATCCATTTTGTAGATGAATTTGGAGTAGTTTATTACCAAGAATTTTTAAGGGCCTTAACTCTATGAAAGAGAGTGTGGTGTGAAAAGTCACCTGAAGAAAGACTGTAACATTGCACTGTATTGTTTTTATATGAGGAGCACAGAAACCTGATGAACTCAAACATCTGCCATGGACTGGAGCTATCACAGTTTTTATCACACATGTGAAAATTAGGCAAATGTAATGATATGAATTCTACAAGTGAATCTTTATATACCAAAGAGCTGGTACAATTTTCGATCAAATGAGGTTAGAAAAATATTTGGGTCTCCTCAACAACAAGCAGCATCAAAAACATGATGACTTTTGGAACTATAGTAATCAGATCCAAGATAATTATTTTTGAAAGTTATTAAAATGGTGGGGTGAGGTGTGCATATGTATTTTGGTGAGATGTTATTTCACTCCAAATGAGAGTATCTCTCAGACTTTGAAAGTTTCCAGGCCATTAGGAGCTGTTTACTTAATTAAAAGAACAAAAAAAGGTAAAGGAAAAGCTAGATTTAGAAAAACATTACCGTGCCACATTAGATGGATATGCCACTGACTTTTAACTGTTAACCTCGTTAAATTCTAGTGGTTGGAATATGTACTACATGAGCTCCGCCCAATGAAGCTTTAGTCTGGGTCATCCTCAAGTTTTACAAGAGAGATCCTTACCTCCCGTTTATCACGTTGTCCTGTCTGCTTTCCATCCTGAGTCCTACACACCTAGAATAACAAAAGCTCTTTAATAAGAGTTTAAATGGTTAAGGACTTTTACTTTTACATGTTGTCACTTAACACCATTTAAAAGTAAATACAGATGACATGCCACTTTATTAAAAACAAGTATTCTAAGTTAAGATATAAAAAAATGTAAAGTACGACATACAGCATTATAAAGTATACATAAAACTTTAGGAGCAAAATTTAAAGTATAAATAATCAACAGCAAATAATAAAATTTTCAAACTGAAGTGTAATGATTAAAAACTTATTGTCATTAAGTTATGAATAACATTTACACTAATTTTCATTATTGATATTAACCATGTTTGGTATCATCTGGCCTTCATTTCTTTCAAAGTGATACACAATGGGGCTATTGGAGACGTACGTTACGGCATACGCCTTGTTATTTTACATGGAGTGGTCTACATTATATTAAAATTTTTCAATTGTAGAACAGCAACATCTCCACTAGACATCTATAGGGCCATACACAACTTCTAGCCATTTTCCTGGACTTTCATTGGCCCAAGAACCTTCATCTGTACGTTCTAATGTCCAAGAAACATATCCTGTACCACCGATAATCAAAAACAGATGGTAAAAATAACAAGGCAAATGTCATTACATATTTCTCCATACATGAATACTTTACAAACAGCGTATTTCTCCCCCAGCCATGTTCTCAAACTAATGCAGCCATTGTTTTACAGAATGAAAACTTACTCAGAGTGATGGTCCAACCTCAAAATTTATTTTCACTCATATCATAATATACATATATGTACTTACTTATAAATTTCAATGTACTCTTCATCAAAAGTATAGTGCTAATATGGTAGAACTTGTTTAGCCTGTAGGGTGCATAAGGCATTTTCTGTAAATTCTACTTTATCCTATCTACCGTAAGAGGAAAATTAAATATTGCAAACACTTTTGGAAGGAAATTTAATTTAATTTCATGTGGTATAATGGTTTTTGTTCATACCATGTAGATGATGGTGATGGAGTTAATTGTTTTTAATTTTTGCAGAAGAACCAAATGATTGCTGTTCTTCAGTGCAGTGCCCATACTGCTCATCAAAATAAAAGTTAGGCGTTTTGTAGGAAACTTTGTGTTCTTTAATTTTATATAGAATGATTATCTTTAAAAAACTGTTAATATATAAAATATATTAATTTATTTATAGAAATATATACTTTTTAGCATGTAATTAATGATGAAATTGAAAGACATTGTAAACACATAATTCGAAGACCTGAAAGTTAAATATGCAATTAAAAATACATTTATATCTATGGGTATTAAAGTCATGCAAGCACTTGTAGTTTACAGATTAAGTGCAACCTAGAGGAAGTACAACCTAATTTGGGCATAAAACTAGCAATTAGTAAAAACAACTCATTTCCAATATTGTTTTATTTTTCGGACGTGGCCTATTGAAACAAAAGGTTTCACAAACTTTGCAATCATTATTTTGGATGGAATCATCAAGCGAGTCCACAAAAATGTTACGGTACTAACTACTAGTTTTCAATTGCTCTAGAATTCTTTACAAATAACATGATCATAGCTACATTCTTTATCACAATGTTGTCAAACAGGACAAGGATTACTGAAGAAAAAGACTAGGAACCTTGATTAATAAGATTTGCAAACCAACTTATGTGGTTGATATTAATGTTCTAAATGGAATACCTGTGTTGAATGGTTTAAATTACATGTTTCAAAAGTGGCCAAGAAATATTTATCTATTTACTTAGGCTGGCTGACTCTCTCAAGAGTACAACGTCGAGACATTGAGTTTTTGTCTTGTGTGTTTGGTGTTGGGTCTGCCTATTTCTCTGGCAACCATATATCGATCATATTTTAATACTTAGTGTATCTGACAAAGCAACAAGTGCTTCTAGCTTTCTACTTACTTTATGTCGTCCGACTATGAAAGGGTTGGGATCCAGACCGTCAGGTATCTGAAACACATTCAAAACATCTTAGCTCAATGAGACATCTCTAGTATACAATTGATGCCTCACAAATAGTTAAAACTTTTAGTAGATAATTAAATAAATGAATATTTCATAATCCTTTTTATTAATGCGATACAACCTTAAAATATTTCTATTGGTATAGTGGGAATATTTATGAAGGTCACTGTCAGTTTTAAATCTTTGGTTGAATAATCAATCAGTTCCAAATGAGAGTTTCATCTTCAAGGTCGATTTACTGAGTTTATTGAGCCGATTTACAATTAGTTCCATCAGTAATGTAGTACAATAGTTGAATATTTCCAAATATACACTAGTAATATTTATACTGATCACTAGTTCAAAATTTGATTTTTGAGTGATTTAAATATAAATGAGAAGTCAAGGAAGAGGTTACTCGATTCCTCAAAGGATTGGCGGCAAAATTCTACAACATGGGGATAGAAAAGTTGGAGCATCGTCTACAAAAGTGTTTGGACATAAACGGTGATTATGTGGAAAAATAGCTTAACTTTTAAGTTTTAAATTGATTTATAACACTAAGTAGAAATATAGAGCTGTCTATTTTAAAATTCATGGGAACCTTATTTTTCTAATAACCCTCGTATTATTGTTCCTTTCAAAACAAGCATTTAAGTCAAGAATTTTTGACCTTATTAATCCTTTTACAAAAGTATATGAACTTTTGTTGCAGTATATGAGATCTATGAACATTTTGTTTAAAATTTAATAGAAATACCTGTACATTGGCAATGAGTTGAAGAATAAATTCTGGTACAAAAATTAGTAGGAAATCAATAAAACTTAAAATTTATTGTGAAAACAGGAGTTACAAGGATAGTTGGAAAAGTGATTACTTGATTGTTAACAATAATTGAAAACTGCAGTATTTGGTTTGCATGCAAGTTTGCAGTATTTGTTTCGGTGCTTAAGGAACATAATATGAGAAGACATTACTAAACAACACATTAAAATAAGTATTCCAAATATACAGATGAAAGTTGGAGTACTTTAGTTACAGATTTGAAGAAGAAGCCTAAACAACAAACTGGTATGTTTAGTAAAATATTGCATTCCCAAATTTATTCTTTGTTTGCATCTTATGCCATATCTCTTGAGCTGGCCAGGGCATAAAACCTTTTATTGATGGTAGTTTAATTAGAAAATGTGCTATTGAGAAGGCAAAAGCTTTTCAGGATTCAAAAAAGATGTTTACTCAGTGGCACTTTTACATCAAACCATATAAAGAAGAGTTGTTGAAATGGGTGAGCACAAGTACAAGTATTATATCTCTTTGCTAGATCAAGTTATAAAAGGTTATATTTTTCACTCTGCGTGGATAAAAGTACTGATCAAACAGGTGTCAGTCAGTTCTTAATATTTGTATGTACTACCTTAGAAGACTTTTCTGCTAAGGAGGAACTATTTGATTTGTGTTCTCTTCATGGAACAAGAAAGGAAAAGACATTTATGAGGATTTAAAGAAAGCAGTTAACAGAATTAGAGGTTTTAGTAAATGTTCAGTCATTGTTACAGATAGAGTACCAGTAATGGAAGATCAAAAATCTGGATTAGTAGGGTTGGTTAGAGAGAATGGAGTAACTTGTCTGACAATCCACTGTATTATTCACCAGAAAGCTAAAGCTTTTGCATAAATGCAAAACATCCATCAAGCAGGATCAAGTTTTAAAACTTGTAATTAAAATTAAAAATGAGATAAGAGGTGGAAAACAAGCCATTTTACACAGAAAACTTAAATAGTTTTTACAAGAAACAGAGGCTGAGTATGGAGATTTGGTATTATGCAACCGTGTAAGGTGGTAGAGTGCAGGAAAGTGCAAGGAACGATGCTTTGCTATAAGAAAAGACATCCCTGCATTCCTTAATAAATATTGCCATCTGACATCACTGAACAAGAAAAGAAGTTTGAATATTCAGAATTTTTGGTTCAATTAGCTTTTCTAACAGACTTGACCAATTAACTTAACATTTTAAACTAAACTCTTCAAGGAAAAATCAAACTATATCTGATTTGCTAAGCATCATTGATGGGTTTCACAGTAAGCTAGAAGTGTTCAAACAATCATTAGAAAACAAGAACTTGATACACTTTCCTATCTCTCTTCACTTAGCTCAAGAATTTAAAGATAATGATGTTTCAAGCTGTAGTTCTCAAATCCAAGAAGTAATTGATGAGTTCAATACTAGAATCCACTAAACTAAAATACCCAAAAATAGTCTACTTCTACTGCTTTATAATAATTCTCTTGGAGCTACAAATTGAATACCAACCACCTGAACTACAACTTTAATATGCAAGCTGGCATGTTTCTAATGACAAGGCAATAAAGGGCTCATGAGTTTTTCAGATACTTCCCAAAGAGAGATTTACCAAACTGAGAGATTTTTTAATAAAAATGTCATCAATGTTTGGAAGTACCTATTTATGTGAAAGTGTGTTCATAAAAAAACCACAATAGAAGCAAACTTCTGATGTGTCTCTACTACATCTCATGAGGTTGGCTACAACACAACTAGAGGTGGATATTCGTTCTTTCGTGGACGCAGCTGATCATACACAATGTTTACACTGATACATATATATCAGTGTATATACAGTAGAGTCCCGTTAATCCGACCTAATTGGGACCGAGCCCTATTCGGATTATGTGATTGTTCGGATTAGCCAGAATTACAGAAAAATACGGTTTTAAACTTGAGATGGGTCTATTTTGTTATAGAATTATCAACATTGTTTATTAAAACATGTTTTCTGACTGTTGCATTGTATTTCTTGACAAATAAACGTGTTGGGAATACTAAGCACATTTACCGTATTTAGTGTGAGAGTTCTATTGTTAAGCAATGTGTGTGTGTTCTGGATATTGTACGGGTCCACGCGTTCAATAGTTGTACGAAACTACGCGTCATCCAGTAGACTCTCTTCAATAACTAGACAGAAGACAATAACTGAATTTATGTCTTTTAACAATTAATATTGTACTCAATAATAATATCAGTACTGTACGTCCAATTTTTGTTTGATTTCACTTCTTAATACAGTAATTTAACTCATACTTAACCTATAAGTTTCAATTTTGTACTGTATTTAACTTCATTATTTATGTACTGTACCGTACACAATTTGTCTTAATAAAATGCTGTATGTCTATTTAATTAAAGTTTTCTTTGTTTATGTACGAAATGATGCACCCATTTTCATTTTTTATGTAACTGTTCATTATCGTTATAAATAATTCCTCCTGGACCGACCTTAACCGATGTTCGGATTACACATGTTCGGATTAGCGGGAATCCACTGTATATATGTATATATATATATATATATATATATATATATATATATATATATATATATAAAAGGTTTGCTTGTACTTAATGGAATAAGATTTACCTATCACACTATGTGTTACTGGTAACTTATAACTAAAATAAGGTTTTTTTTATCAATAATAATTATTGAAACATAATTAAATTATACTTTATATTTGTACACATCCATTGCATATAACCTTGTATAATTATGTCAATAAGTAAAATAGATTTAGGTATTAATACTGCTCTATATATTAAGTATAAGCAAAACAAAAATAAGAATTAATGTGTTAGATATTATGTAACAGGTTTTGTGTAATCTAGTTCTACTTACATACATTCTCATTATCGGGTCCTCAAGTTCTTCTTTAGGCTGTAAAACAAAAACTTTTTAATAAAACAGGTCTAACTATTGAACGACATTACTGGTACGGTTACAATAAATATCACCCAAAGAGAACTGTGAGGGTAATTCAATACTTCAAGGAATGGTGCAGAGTCGTGGCAGATCTTTTTCCTGGGACTCTCAGCCCAAAGAATTCTGCATCCCCCAAAAAAACTTGTTTATAACTTTTATAAAATGTTTCTACCAAAAAGTAAAAAAAGAAATAAATTTGGAAATTTAAAAATACATTTTTATTGAATTTGAAACACATTAAGAGAAAATACATTATATTATGAATAAACTAAAAAATATTTGTTTACTAGAAAAATAAATAATAAAAGTCACCTCACATTAGTTTCTTGCTTTATTTGATGAAACTTCCTTAATTAAGGTCATGTTTGATAATGTTTCTGAATATGCATTGAAACTAGTCAAGTGTGGGTTTCCCAATAGTAACATAGTAAAACTATCTTGCCTGCCTCTTTTTATCATATCTTGTATTAAATCTCTAAGGCAACAGTTTTTCTTGATGATACTGAATTTTATCACAATTTCACTTACTAGCCGCTTGATGTCGATACATTGAAATACATGTATAACTCTTATACAAACGTAAACAGTTTAGTTGTTTGAAGATAGCAGGTAGCTCCATGTGTGCTCATCAAATTCAACTTAGTTTTATCTTGTAGCTCTGAATACTTCTATGATATATTTTTCTTATGAAAGAGTTGTCTTTATCATCAATAGCAAATGTCTAATGATGAAAGAGTTTTTAAAACCTGTTCTACCAGTATCAGTGTTGATTTTCATCCTCAAAAACAAAATAAATTTGTCTACTGGATAGCAGTTACCTAAGACATAGCGAGCAATAAAAGTAAACTGGTCATGGCGAGTTTTCGGGGGTTGCATTAACACTTATTGAATAGAATTTGCTTTCTCCTTAACAATTGGCTAAACAATTTTGTTATTAATCAATAAATTATTGCTCACTGTTTTTGACAAATACCTTGCCTTTCCCTGGCTAGGATTGTCATAATTGTGTACATGGCTTTTAAAAAGTCATCATATCAGCCAATACCTCAAGAATTTCTAAAAAGCTACCATTAGATAAGAGTCCAACCATTTTTTCTGAGAACCCGGAAAGGCTAATCCATGAGAAAAAATCGCACAAACAACTGTAGTACCAATAAAACTTTGTGCCAATGGTCTGTTTCATTTAAGTACTACTGGTGAAGAGCAAAATCAAATTTGCCAAATACAGGGATGTTTTTCCAACCTATAATGTATTACAAAAAATTAATTAATGAAAATAATGAAGTGTAAATTTCTAAAATTGTAAAAATTCCAGAAAAAAAACAACTTTTTAGTCCCAAAACATGTTAGCTATAATATTGTTCTTGTTAAAGGCATTTTTGAATTTTTCTATTTGTTGCATATGCATCTATTTTTGTGACTGTTGTTCTGTTTATGAGGTATCAGGCAGAACTCACACGTCATATCATCTCCTGTTACAATCTTTCTTAAAAACTCTTCTCCATCAGCTTCATAATGATTAAGAAATGATAATCTTTGTAACTCACAAAACACAAAGTTTCTTGTAGACTAGATGTTCCATTATGATAATGTAAAGGGATGATCTTAAAATTTCTGGAGATTTATCAGACTACTCACTAATGGCAAACCTCTGATTTGTCTTTAACCCTTTTAGGAGTACCGGTATATCACCACCAGCACTTCTCACAGGAGTAGTATTGATACATGAAATATACGCTCAGGAGTAAAAATTTTTTCAAAAATTATATTAAAACAAGTTTATTGAGTTACAACATCAATACTTCTAATACGGGTATACATTTTGTGTAATACATGTTTAAAGAGCACACAACGTAAAAAATGTTCGAAAATGTTTATTGGTGTGAAATTCTGAAAAGCATGGATATACACAGAAAGCAACATTGCAGTCTGGACACTTGTTCTGTATATCTTTTCATTTTTTCTCTTTAGTATTTGTGTTTAAACACACATAACATAGTTTCTGGACTTTCTGGTATTGTCCTTCATGATTTGGGAATGGACGTAGAAAGTGGCAGTCTGACAGGCACAGAGGATGCTTGTTGCCGATTGGTACTATTACAGTTGGTATGATTCTTTTCTCTTTTAGATTGTATTAAGTTTCAAACATCTGTCTGATAAGGTTCATCCCGAACTCCGTAAAAGGAACTGTATTTTTCTGTATGTGTATTATCATTGTTCATGTTCTGCTCATTTTGACAAGATTCACGGATTGTTCAATATATCACTAATAACAGTATCATATGCATAGTCTTCAGCCTCACAAAAAATATCATCATCATCAGATTGCAATATCTCTTCATTATATTTACCTTAACTCACATTGTACATACGTTCACGTATTTCATCAGAAAGTATATTATCCTATTTACTGAAAGTCATAGTTAAGCAGTAAAAATACTAAAAGTAAAAAACAGTGGAAAAGCAATAAAAATGTTCTACATTGCTTAACAGTGCCAAATAACAAACATACGGGTGACACACAACCACACTTTAACATAAACATAATAACAATTTGCACTTGGTGGTAGAATCAATTGTAGTAGCCATATTTATGTGTTGTTGTTAGATCAACTCATAATGGCCTCAGAGCTTGACAATGCACAAGAGTTAGTGGAAGGGTTGTGCAGTTGACTTCTGTGCATTGTTGCATCATACTGATGAACCACCAACGGCTGGGCAGGTGGGCTGCTTGTGAGGACATGATTGCTCAGCGGTCACCCATCCAAGCAGCAATCTAGCTCGATGTTGCATGATTTGGTTATCTAACCACTGTACCGCTACACTGCGCTATTGGCCCAGTTACATATGAGCCAAGATGTGGAATAATAAGCTGAAGTGTCTTGACAAATAACATGTTTACCAACATCTGAAGATCTGGCTCCAGAATTATCTGTTTTACTCTCTGATAAAATTTTCCTATTGAAAAGTTTCTCAAACAGGATGACATTGTAATTTGTGATTCTATTACATATCTTGATAATCTTGTTCATAAAAAAGCTTTGACTTAGTCTTCCAGTAGTGAAATAAGCCAGTCATCTATTATTACATAGCCGTAAACTGTGTCTGACGTTATTGCCAGGGAGGTTAGGTCGGCTGTACTACTTTTTAAAATGGCTAATGTCATTGGAAACTCTAATAAACTGTGAGGAACAGCTGATATGCTCATTCTGTAGCCGACAGTTTTAAAGTAAAGATATTCTTTTTCAACTGAGAGTGGTTTGTGATAAAACATGATGAATGGCTGTGTTGTTACAAGGTTGCCTTGTTTTGTATTATGTTTGTCTTTTTATATTTCCAGCAATATAAATAGAAAAGCTCGTAAAAATAGGATAATGAGAAGTGAGTACTCGGAATGTACAGAAGTTCACACAAGTGGGATGTGGGACCCGTGCAGCATCTGGAGACTGGAAATCATGTTGTTCTACCAATTCATATACTCTAGCTTCCTCAGAGAATACTAATGGTAATTTATCTAAGCAGCCAAAACCCAAATGTATTGAAACTTTGAATGCTGATCAGTTTTATAAAATCCAAGTAAAAAATCTCAAAGAATGCTGGTTATGTTCTTGAATACTGCTAAATTTGTTATGCCGTTTTTTGAATGGGGTTTGCTCAACCTGGAACATCTGTAAGAATTTTGCTAACAAAATTAATGGCTAGAATGCTAATATTGTATACCATACACTCTCTTCTCACTGTCTGGCATCAGTGAGAAATCTAAACATATTAAACTGCAGAAGAATAGGTTTTGGCTAAACAAATCCTTACATTGAAATAAAAACATTAATTAATTTATATGTGCACTTACATAGTTAACGGCATTAGAGTATTTTCCAGCGAACATCTGAAATTGATTTTAAAATTTATTATTTAGTCAAAGTCAAAAACTCTTTATTGATAAATTATACATACATTCAATGAATAGCATCTACAATGCTAAAAACTAACATATTATAACACCAATCAAAATTTTAATTTATAGAAAACCTTAGCTAAAATATTGAAATAGTATTTTGAGTTTTGTAAAATTTGTCCATTGAGTACAGAGATAAGTTTATTATATATGCCTTAAGCCTTACACAATTTTTTGATTACTCCCATTTAAGTACTTGAAAGACTTTAAGAATTATTTTCAATAAAAAGAACAAAAAGATAGTATTATTACAAAAAAATATAATTAAATTATGTAGATTGAAAGCTAAAAGTTAATGAAGATGTACACTTCGTTGCAATTAAGAAAAATATACATATTTTTACGAGTATATCTTTCTGTTAATATTTTTACAAAAACTAAGCGTTGTTTGAACATTTATATACATTCTTGGTTTAAATGGAGTTCAAAAACCTGATCAAAAAAGGGTTAGAGGTATAATTAAAATATTTTAAGTTGGGGATGCCTTTTTTTAGTATTATCTAACAGTTTTTAGTTTTTAAAATATCAAAAAATAAGCACTGTTCACTTAAAAATATTTCTCTAATTTCATTTTTCTATTTGCAATTGCTACAAATTTATCATGTTTATAAATAAATATGATACAATACATTAAATTATTATTAGATATAGCTTGCTATAAATTGTCACATAAACATGCAAATAAATAAACATATTGTTCATAGAAAAACACTTATTTTACAAAAAAAAATATCGTGATATACAATACAATAATATGAAGTTACTTACACCCTCGTATTTTTTGTTATACAGCGGCTGAAATCAAGAAAATTTACATAAATAACATAATATTTAAGATTTATTTTTGTTTTTGTTTTTAATACAAAAATAACTAATACTAAATAATTAATACTAATAACTAATACTAATACTAACTAATACTAATAAACTAAATAATTAACCATTACAATGTTTTGTTTCAAGAACGTGAATATGAATAATGCAATCTGAATATAATTATGAATATTTTTTAATATAGGAAAAACTATTTATTATTTTTAGTCCATTAAAAAAATCTTTTAAACACTATTTAAGTTATTTTAATTAGTCTAGTTTTGCTTGAATTATTGATTACAATGTTTTGTTTCAAGAACGTGAATATGAATAATGCAATCTGAATATAATTATGAATATTTTTTAATATAGGAAAAACTATTTATTATTTTTAGTCCATTAAAAAAATCTTTTAAACACTATTTAAGTTATTTTAATTAGTCTAGTTTTGCTTGAATTATTGATAGTATATTCCTCTCGAAAAGTGTTAAAAAAATAATAGAATGACCTTCTTGAGCAACAAGGGCAAATTTGTTTGGACAGTAAAACTTTATTAGCAAAAGATATACACTTTTGGTGTTCATTATAAATTATATAATAGTCTGTGAAGGAAAGTTAAAGCCATGGTAAACATCATGATTTATCCATCCAAATAATATAAGATTGGCAGAATCTATATAATTATACCAATAAGGAAAACTCTAGATGAGACATGACAGAATTTTCAAATTAACTGAAAATGTTCTACTGCCTCCTATTCTTATTATTCTATTATTCTATTATTCTATTATTATTATTCTTATTTCACTGATAAAACAGGTGATGCAATCAAGTTCGAACTGGCTGATAAAGTTAATACTTTTAATTCATGTTTTACTACAACCAGTAGGAGCATCATAACACATACCAATGTTAAATCATTAATAATAAATATTATTTTGACTATCATTTGAAATATATCAAGAATAGTATCATTGAAGTATTTTTTAGTAAAACCTAACATTTAAAAATATAGATTGTTCTGTTATTCTATTAGTACCATATGTGTTGTGTTGTAACTCAGGCTGGAATTATCTATTTTGCTAAAGATTTTATTTGATCATTTTTTAAAAATTGTAGAAGTTTAAAACAAAAACATTTTTTCGATGCGTTTGCATGGGTTTGTCTCTTTCTCCTTTTAGAATAGAGTTTTAAACTCTACGTGTCACCAAACAAGTTAACCAAATTAAATTTCTTAAGTAAAACTATACATAAGAAGATAAATTTCTACAATTTTTTCAAAGTTGTACAAAGGCATTTTTGTCAAATGTAAACACCTTAAAGGAGAACAATTTGAATAAAAGGTCACAAAGCACATTGTTAAAATATAGGTTAGAATAAGTGTGTTATCATAGCTTTTTTTTAAGAGTATACTAAAGTTTGTATTCATTATGTTGTTTGGTAATTAGTATTTACTTAATTCATGTTAAAGAGTTGAGTTGTTCTGTAAAATGATTGCAGTTAGAGAAACATTTAAAAATAAGATAGTAATTTTGTTACTATTACTAAGAGATAGTTAAATTTAGAACCTACATCTCGCTTGTATCCATTAAGCAAGTCTTGCTGTTGTTTACTCTTGAAGTTCTGAAACACAAGAAAACAAAGAGTTTCTTACAACAAAAATTATATGCTTTATGTGTGTGTGTATAAAAAATAACATACCAATAAAAAAATTAATTTAGGATATCACAGTTTGAAATTTCATAAATATTTATACAAAGAATAGTTATCAAGAAAGAACCAATAAACTCTGTTTAGCCATATTTAATTTTAAATTGATTTATTTTAAAGTATTTTTGTATCTTAAAGATAACCAGTCCAGGAAGTTTAAATGATTTAGTAAACAAGACTTTAAAGTTTACTGTTAGATTTAAAGTTTAAAAGTTAGATACTGAACTTTAAATGTCTAACCCGGTATTTAGGCTACATGAATTGTCTAGTTTTGTTTATACAAACAGGATACCTTTTTCAAATCCTTATTCACTAATAAAGAATTTTAAATAGTACGCTTTACTGAATGTTTCACTTTTTCTAAAATACACATCTATTTAACATACAAATTTTTTAATTATATTTTTCTGTTTATAAATAACCTCAATAATAAAAAAATTTGAGGATTAGTTTAAATATAAAGTTTAAGATTTTAAATTTAATGTACCTTGTCGCCATATTAGGCTGGATATGACAGGTTTGACTCCAGCCACAGCCATTCAATTTACTAAGGTTACAAACCTCAAATATCTTGCACCTCTAAGCACTTGTTCATTACGACAAATTATAACAATAGGCCTGATGTTAGGACACCTTGACTCAATGAATATTGAAAGTATAAGTATTAAATTTTAAATTTGTACTTACATTCTGAGGGAGAAATGGATTGTTGAATGCTTTTCTCTGAACCTAACACATAATTAGACATCAGTGAAAAGTACTATAAACTATAAGTCTACAGGAATAAGACAGAATGATACTCTGCAGCCTTCTCTTCCCTCTTTATTTTAAATATTGAATACACTACAGTGGAAACTCGATATATTGCACCTCGTGGGAAAAAAACAAAACTTTGATATGTTGAGAATTTTGATATGATGAGGTTTGATATATCGAGAATGTTTTGGGCAGACTTTGATAATTAGAGGTTTACATTTGTTGCTTTACTATTCATTACATCAAGGTTGAATCAGTCACTTTGATAAAAAGAGGTTCACAAGAACTACAGCAATAATGTATGCTTGATTATGAATACTTTATCGGGAAATGTATAGTACGGAATTATAACAATTATTGTAAATAAATTTTAATTTATTACTTTTAATCTAACATACAATATTACAGTATAAATGGGAACATAATAATAATTGAAAAAGTCATATAAATACAATATGTTTGCTATCGTACCGTTACAAAAAATACTAGCACAGTTGAAAATCTAATGCGCACAATTCACTGAGTTAACTTAAATTTGTTTGAATCATGGTAACGTCCAAACAAAATTGAGGGTGGAGTGGTGGTTCACCACTGGCATCAACAGAAAACAAAGGAGGTGGTAGGGGTTTCAATTCTCGAAATGAAAAATATGGTACTGTACTGCGGTTCTTTGTGCTGATAAAACTGAAACTTCAATATATAGAGGCTAACAGCAGGCAAAATTAAAGGTGAAAATTCTATATATTGAGGTTATTTACATTAAATCTTTGATATATAGAGGTAAATTTAGCATTGAAGTAAAAGGCACATCAAGGAGAATGACAAAACTTTGATTTATTAATGAATTTGATAAATTAAGGATCGATAAATATAAATTCCACTGTATTTGGTAATTTTATGGATACCTCAGTTAGCATTAATATCTTCGTTTATGATTTGAAAAATTAAATTTTAGGCTTTCATTTGAATATTTATTTTGCATTTATTCCATCATGCAGGATTTCAAAGCACAACACTCTTAATACACATACAACCATTCCTATAAAAATCTATATTTAAGATCTGTGATTTCTTTGTGAAGTGGATGCTTTAACAGCTTTACTAAGGCTCTATCCTGGGCTATTTTAAGTAGTCTAATAAGACAGCAGGCACATTAGGAAGTCTGTCACAGTCAATGTGTTAAACTGTTCAATAACTGTTTAGCTAAAATACATGTTATTAATACATTCACTGTGGCTCTATCCTGAGCTATGTTATGTAGTCTAATAAGACAGAATGTGCACTAGAAAATCTGTTGTAGTCACAATAATAATATTGAGTGGAAATTGTCAAATTTATTACTTATATACTGAATTCCCTTGTTTGGAATCAGAAATGGGTGCTCAAGCCTCTCAATCTGAAAGCGAAACTGAGATTTAATAACTTGTGAATTACAGCTAATTGATATTCTAGAACGAAGTCATAAAATTGATTAATAATAGCATAGTATAACAAGAAGAGGATAAGTTGCTACATGTCGAAGATTAATTGGTTTGAAAATAGCATAAACCAATATCAAACCTATTTAATAATGATTTCTTGTAATCCTGTCAAGTATTCAACTAAACAAATTACAAATTTACCCTAGAAAACTATAACTTTACAATCTTGTTCAATGAGTTTAATTGTGTAATTTTTGAAACATATGAGCCTTGTTATGTATAAGGACCAGTTCCTGTCTAATGAGTTGAATATAAAAGCTGGTTACACTGGTATTCACATCAGGCAACATTGAAAATAATGAACTATGCTTTATAATGTTATACAAAGGATATTACTCTGCAATTTTTCCAAAAATGTGTGCATTGATAAAATTGTTGTCTTTCTATCTAATAACATGTAACACCAATATGACTTGGTACTTACCTCGCGCTTGGCAATGAAGTGCTCCTCACTGAGATCCTAAAAAACGTTGACCACTTTTATAAATGTTTTCAACAGTGTTTGGACTAAAATAGGAGAACACTCATAAAACATATCAATGAATTTAATTTCTAGTATTTACTGAATGCATGGATCCACATTTGAAATATCTCAATCTAAGTCACACTCCTTGTAACTTCAGAGCTCCACACAAATACTTTTGAATTTTATTCCATTCCAATAAAATTATGTAACTCAACATAAAAATATTTATTTTAACTACTGGAAAAAACAAATTTACAAACATTATATACCCTATCATTGACTAAAACAGATAAGTTGTATTTCGGAATACCATCTGTCCTAAAATTCCTTATTGGACCAGAATATATCTTTTAAACACAATGTCTAAATTATGTAAACAATCTTGATATACAGAATATATAGGAATATTCATTGTTACAATTCAGAATTCAACTACCAGTTATGTTATATATGTATTTTTAACCATCTCAAAAATATAAATGGCACCAAAGAAGATCTCACCAAAGTTACTTTGTATTTTTGGCTGATCTGAACTCTCAGGTAATAATAAGCTTGAATGTTTATTAGGTTTGACTTTTCCAAGTTCTTTACCATATATATTGATTTGGGCATCAAATTTTTTGTGATTCCTTAACCACATGTCTAAATTTTGATGTGTGTATATTCTAAAATATATTCTCAATATAATATTAGAAATACTTTTGAATTTTGAGACTCTGGTATCTTTAATTGTTTTTTTTAAATCAAATTTTCCTAATTGGTAAGGAAATGCCTTTAATTTGATACCCTATTTGTAAGCAATTTAAAACAAGTTTATTCTATTTAACGTTTTTGAGGATAAAGTAACCAGGACTTTATAATTTTAACAACTGATGAAGCCAAAAATCCAGAAAAAACATAATGCATTAATATGCATTCAAGCATATTACAAATATTTGAGTGTTTTTCAATTTTTGCACAGTTTTTGTTGCTTAGCAACAGTGTTGGATTTTTAAAACTAAAAGCATTTTAGATTCAGTAGGATGAATACATTTAATTGATATTCATAAAATTATAATAAATAAACATAGGCTTTATTTAAACTTTTAACATTTCTAATACTTTTGTCATAGTTATAACAATCTTCATTGCACAATACATTCATATTTGAACAGGGAAATTGTCAAAAACTATACGAACGTAAAAGACATTTTCATTTTTATAGACATGTCAAAATACATGTAATTCTTTATATTTTGATCAATATATGTAAATAATGCCTATTTAAGAAGTCTATACAGCATTCAAATTTGATTAGGTTTATATTGGTACATCTTTAATTGGGTTAAAAACACTACTTTTTCTTCGTTTCTTTTTCCCAAAAAAGTATATCTATTTTTTTATTGCAAAATACATTTTATAATGAAAAAGTGGTAAAGTACAAATGTTTAAAGTCAACATGTTTTCCATATATTCAATTAGGAAGTGAGCACTATTTTGTACTGGTTAATCAAATGTTCAGTTTTGTATTACTAATTAAAGATAATTCTTATACTTCAAAAATACTAAATTACTACCATTAAGTACTTATAACGTTCTTAAATAAATTCTTACTTTAAACTTGTTGGTTTTCACATGGAACATCTGAAAAAGACAGATTTTACTTATACACATTAGTGAAATAATATATTTTTAAAATCTAATACAATTTTCAGGTTACATAATTTAAAATCATTACCTATCTTTAATTTTTAACTTTGGATAAGACTACACAATTATAAATAAACCACTCGCAATGAAATCTTTGTAGACGCAAATATCTGAGAAGCCACGCACAGGAGGGACTACCCTCCAGTAGTTAGGAGTGGGATAAGCATCTCCTCGTCTCTGTTTTATATTATTATTTAGGTGTGTGGATTGTGTCTTGCTTACGTTGTTTTGTTTTCGCTGCAGCTACTTACCTATTCTGTAACTATATTGTATTTTTGTGTGTAGGCATATACAAGTGTCACAGTCGAAGCGTAAAATATTATTTGAGCAGACTAATGTAGCCATAGACATATACAGTGAGCTTGCGTTTTAGTATGAGGTTAGCCATGCAGTGGCAGTGGCCTGTTCAGGGGATACAGCTATGGTGGGGATACTGGGAGAGGGCTGCATCACAGCAGTGGAGGGTTATTTACCCCACCCTGCATGAACTAAAATCGCCTGGTATCTTTTTGTAAGTGATTTACCTATAGTTATTAGTAAGAGGGCTGTTAAAAGTAAATTCTGGTACTGCGGTTGGTTGCTATTATCAAAAATCTGTTAAATTACAATTCTTCTTCTGTGTGTATAAAATAAAACAAAAGCTGTAGATATTCACCAAGAACTTTGTCCAGTAAACAATGATAATGAATGAGAAAGCTGTATGAAAATGATGTTGTTTGTTACAGAAGGTCAGAAGGATCTGGCATAGTTTTGGTTTTTTATCTGCATTTTCCTGTTCACTAGGACAAAAAACTTCTATTGGGATAGACTCCAATTTATCCCATATGATAGGAAATACATGAGCAAGAAAAAAAAAGACCACTAGATGCAAAAGTTGCAGAATATATCATTTTAGCCAAATAATGTTATCTTAATGCATGTCTTAAGTCAACCTTTCTTATAACCTCAAATTTGTATTTTATAATTTTTATGACTTTACTTAACTAATTGTGGTTTGTTTGTTTCCTTAATGTTGAATGTTCTAAAATTAAACATTGTTAGTCACAATACTGAAACAACAATAAATATTAAAAAATAATGTTATTTTGACGAAGAATATTGTAATCTTTGGAGTACTTAATAGCCAATAAAACTTTTGATTTCTGATTAAAACAAATAGCAAAAATTACCTTTTTAGGATTGATGAACACAGGGTTATAATTCTCCCTTCCTCTTCCTTTCTAAAATAAACAAAACAAAATTTGCACACCAAGTTATATTACATTAGTAACATTTGAACCGTGTTAATGATAAAATTGTTAAACAAGAATATCTTATATAATATACTGAGTCAATGAACAGCAAAATGAGTATTTAAATACAGAAAATACTTACAATGTATGAAAAATTTAACTTAAAAATCTAAATGATAAATAAATTAATTACCAGCATTTGAGGACCTTTGAGGTACTCTTCTATAGGTACTGCCTGAAAATCATACAGATTTATTAACAAAATTTGATACTTTAAACAATATAAATATTCTATCATAAGAAGTAATAAAATATGTTGGTAAGGCCCAAGATTACGATATTTGTATTAGTGGGCTGACATAATGTGAACATTATCACATGACATAAACTATTTTTTTTCTATTTTATTTGATTTACTTGCTTATGACAAGAAATTTATTTACTGGTAATTCAGTTATTTTGGGCAAGAAATAAAATTTGTTCTGCAAACTGTTTACTGTTCTTGCAAAGTTAGGCAAGAATGTAGAAAAATGCCACTTAAATTATACACAGTAAAGAGATTGGCAAGTGAGACATTACTTCATTTAATTACTAATTTCATTTCATCATTGTTATTAAGCTATAAAACGGATTCTCCAACAGCTAGGCATAGAAATTATTTTTAAATCTGCCTTCAAAGATACCACAACATGGCTGTTAAGGGTTATATTAACTGAAATTGTCCAATTTCATCATAATTTTTATTATACATGTTATGGATAAGAGTTTCATGTTTAAATTTCAGTAAATTTGGATTGGTAATACAAAATGATGATCATGTCAATTGCTATATGCATAAAGACAATAAACATTTTGATTTGATTTTGAACTAACCAAGAAAATTTTAATAATTCAACTTAAATTAAAAAGTAATATTCTTGCACAATTCTTTTACACTTACCTTTTTCACCTCTTGTTGCTGCGTTTGAAGTTGCTGCATGGCCATTTTTTTCATCTGAAAATATGATTATAGCAACATCAGTGAAAAAATTGGCCAATTTATACCAATAACTAAAGATTTATTTGAATATACAAGAGAGAATGATCAAAATATAATTAACCACGTCCTTTACACGTAAGTAATAATATTGAGTAACAGACAGGACTCATTGAAGACAAGCGTGTGGTATACTAGGTACCTCAAAGGACATAGTCATATAATAGAATTAAAGGAGACAAACATTAACACAATAGGTCACATCTAAGCCTATGCCAATAAAATCAGGTTTCACATGGTTTGGTCCTTCGACCAGTTTTTCTTTTATCTTATTAATAAATAAATTTCTTGGTCAACCAGGAAAATACTGTGAAAGATTATGTATGCAGATGTTACTGTGCTAATAACATGTAAAGGTTTCACATGTGTGAAAGTATTAATATTCTAAGTTATTGCTTTCAATATGGGTGAAAAATACACATCAAAACAACAGTACAGGACTGTCTAACCTCCAAGCTGTCAATGAATTCAATCATATAAGCAAACATGTGATAAAATTATACACTTGAAAAATCATATAAATAGCCTTTAGCAAAATATCAGTTCTACTTTTCCTTTTAGAGCATAAAAAACACCAGTTCTCATGAAGCGACACGCACGTTGTGTATTATTTGAAGCCACACGTACTATAGAGTAACTGTGGTGGTTCTTCTGATGAGAACATCAATAGAGCTCTCGTTATATTGTCATAAATAGAATGGGAAGTAAAACATATAAATATTTGTAGAAAAATACTACAAAATTCTTAAATACTGACAGTAACATATGTGTACATTCTGGAAATCACATCCTATGTGATTTTATTACAAAGAATCAAGACCACCAGTACTCAAGGAGCCACAAGCATAATAGCATGTGTTGTTTGCTTGAGAGCACCTACATAATAATTAAACCAAGCTAATTGAAAATTAGACACTACCAGTCCACAAGAGAATCTTATTTGGTGGGGAAAACCATCATATGAGGTGTATTCAAAAAGAAGCGGAAATTTTCATGTTTCGTGGGCTTAGAGAATGCCAAGGTTTTTTTGTTTATTATATTGGTACTCATGCTCCTGAAGTATAATACAATTTCCAGCAGTATTCATCATGTATTTCCAGTGGCACCTATTAAGGTTAGTCATGTTTTATGAACTCAATTATTTTCGATTGTTAAAAAAATGGATCAAAGAATTTTTATAATTTTTGAAAAATTAAATAAAGTGTAACAAAATGAGAGAAATTTTAACAAAGGCTTGTTAGCCTGCTATGGGTAAAACAAGGGTTTACAAATAGTATAAAAATTTCAAAGATAACTGTGAAGACATTGAATATGATGAACGCTCCGGATGCCCCAGCACATCAACAATCAATGAAAATATGAAACAGTGGAAGAAATAGTTAAGAACGATTGCTGTATTACGATCAGAGAAGTCACTGTGTTGTCAATTGGTTCATGCTATGACATTTAGGTATGAAACGTGTCGTAGCAAACCAAAATTGTTGAATTTTGAACAAAAAAAGCAGCAAATGGAAGTTGCACCATGAAAATGCACCTGCTCACACTTCATTGCTTCATCATGAATTTTTCGCCTAAACAATACTATAACGATGCACAGCATCCATATTCTCCAGACAAAAATATGTGTGACTTTTTCATATCCAAAAATAAAGAGAACCCTAAAAGGGTGTTGCTTTACAAGCATAGATTACATTAAAAGAGCATCACTGAAAGAGCTAAAGGCTATCCTAAAAGCCAAGTTTGAGAAGTATTTTGGGGATATGAAGAAGTGTTGGCTTAAATGCATAACGACAAATAAATAAATATTTTTTCATAAAATGAAAGTCCCTTTACGTTTTGAACATACCTTGTATACATGGATAAAACTGTTTAAAAATTAGCCAGAATCTGTGAAAGCTGATAAACCAGGGGTATTAAAAAGGATACTTTGGTGTTAGTTGTGAGACAAGGCTTTCTACTCACTGGATGAATTATTCTTATATAATCATGAATTAGGACACATTTCTCAATTTATTCAATGTAATTTTATTGAGGTCTAATTTACTGTGAGAGATGACTCTTGGAGTGGATGGAGGACCCTTAGCGTTAAAGATTATTGTTAGCTTAATCATGACGAAGTACTGTCCCCTACTCACTTTGACTGGAACACCTTCTTGTGACAAGACTGAAATAGTGCCTGTTATTTCTCCTCATTGAATCCTGACAAGAGTTTGGGCCTTTTCTCAACCTTACCTGAATATTATGTCACTACAGAAGCAAGCACAAGGGTACTAATGTGCAATGTTAAGTTTTCTCAGTTTCTTGTGCTAAATGAAATATTGGCTTTAAAAACTGCAATTTAAATCTTGACAAAAAGTTGTGCAGGTCTATTAAACTAAATAATCTTTACACAAAAATACTAAAACCTTACTTATTTGGAACTGTCCAATTTTTAATTCAAGTTAAATAAGAAACATTAATTTAACTCACCATTTCCTGGTTCAGTTTCATTCCATCATCCTTAATGTCAGAAACCTTGAACATCTAGAAAGAAAAATGTCTCATAAAATTATATTTAATATTTTGCAAAATCAGGTACCTACCTGATTGTGCAAAATATAACCTGGCTGAGTAGAATATGTTATAAATTTTGGTATCAGATCACCTATGATTCAGAAGAATGTTCAACATTTCTCTAAAACTGCTCTATGAACTGAGATAGATGGAATAAGACAGCCACCTTAACTACAGGCATTACAGAGAATCAGACTCACATAATCAGAAAAGTATAGACCTATACTAGTAAGGACTGGAGTTCCACACAACACCAGGTTTGTTAATCTTATTTATTAATAATTTCCAGAATGAAAAGAATATTGAGTATTTGAGTAAATGCATGTAGGTATCCAAAATCATTTTCTACACTTAAGTTACTTTTCAATAACTTTAAAGTTGTTTTTATAAGTATATATACAATTTGATGCTAGAGCTGCAAAGATTCAGCCTAGCTCAAGTTCAATATTGCGGCACAAGTTCTTTTATAAGCAAGAACTTGTTTATATTCATGCTCTTTTTTGTTCTAGTTGTTACAGTAACATTTTGTTTATAACTAACAATTTATTTGAAATTTTTAAAGTTTAATAGTAGAAGAAGATTTTTGTTAACTATCATACACTGTAAATCGTTTAAATATGAATTTATTCCATAACACCCAGTATTTGTGTAAACGGTAACTATAATTATATTAAGTCAAATTTTTAACACTTGATCTTTGGTACAAACATTAAAAAACCCTTTGGACTCATATATTATAAGTATAGTGGTCTCAAACAATATAGGTTAATTGCTTCATATTTTATAGGATTAAAAAACAACAAATATTTTAATACCTCAAATCCTAGCAACAACCTTAGTAAAGTAAAAATTCAAAATTATAAAGTTTTATATTGATTGAAGGAACTGCCAGACATTGCCTTCAAAATGAGCAAGAAAAACTATGTTCAAAAGGAAATTCTTTTTGCGACTTTTGTCTACTTCGCCTCATTCTTAGTGGCTTACATGTTTGCCCCCCCAAAAAACCCACCCCATTCCGGTTATGAACCCCCTCCACCATACGTCTTCAGCAATAACCCCAGGCAAAACTGAACTGCTACATCACAACACAACTTGACAATGTAATGCTTGGTAATAAATTATTGTAATTCCAGGTCTAGTAATAAATTATTGTAATATTACTGATCTCTTAATTAATTAACCTGATAAAGTTACTTACATCTTTGATATCCTTTGTAGTGTTAGCTATTTTACTATTGGTTACTTGGTATTTCTGTGACTGACTTTGCTACACGGATTTTGGAAAAAATCTAAAATACAGTCATTTGTAAACAGAAATTTATGTAAAATACAGAAAAATGATTCTATATGGGTATTTTATATATGATATCATTAAAGTATGAAGTACATTTTTTAGTTAATAACATTGAATATAAAATAGTACTTATGCCTTTGACATTTTTGGTAAATTTTTTGTTTGTAAATAATGTGTTTTATACATTTTGAAGGGAAGAGATTTCTTAAGAAACGAAACAAAAAGTATTCACTTACTACTTTTTTAATTTTTGAGAGAAAATAGAACAGAGATAAAGCACTCCAAGGAATCCTTTCTAATTTTTACTCGTTTGGTTAAAAAACACTTGGTAGCCTACAGTCAAAAAGATGCTGAACTGTGCTGGGTGACTTTGTATCATATCCAGAGTTTTAAATGTGGTGATGTGGGTCTAGTCTACTGGCTGTCTGACTTCATACCACTTCCCAACTGGTAACAATATATACTGTTTAGTAGGAGAGTGAATATGCTATCAAGTGGTAGTTATGCTTAAAATAGGCCTCTAAATAATTAACACTTCTGGCCAGAAAATATATCTGCAATGATTAATATTACTGAAGAAAAATAATTTAAAATAATGTATTTTTCAGTGCAGTGAAAAATTTAAGAAGTAGACAAACCAAATTAACCAATTTCCTTAGTTTGTGATCTTTGGAGGTGTAATCATAATGGAATGTAATAGATGTTCCAGTTTTGAATGCTAAAATAAGAGCACATTTTAACCTCAAATCAACTAATCTTTATATATTTTGTTGAACATTATTCCTTTATACTTTATATAAACACCACATGCACACTCATTATTATATATTAGAGTACAAACACTTCATATACAAGTCTCACTCTCATCTGTTATTGAAAAATGTTACACCAAGATTGTAAGGGTGCGTACATGGGAAAAGCGAAGAAACACAGGTCTTGTGGGCTAGACAAGTACCTAAATTATACTTTTCTCTTTCAAATTTGATTATTGTACAGTCTTTAATGAATAAAAATAAATAACATTATTTGATACAAAAGTAAAACTCATACTAAATATCACCAATAGAAGTGGGAATGCGATAAGTTACATATTTTAACAAATATATAGTAGCGTTCATGAGATATTTGATCATTTTAATTCAATAAACTCTTGTTCAATAACATTTTTAATTCATTGATTTTAACAAAATATTAGTATTAGCATATAGATAGTATGCAACTGGTGATGCAACTAGGTAGGATCATGACGTAAGGTTATAGACAGTAATAATGTGTGCAAGTGATCACAGTAGAATTTTCTTAAAGAAATCCAAATTTCAATTAAATAATAAAAACTTGATTTTTCAACTGTACATATGTATTGAAAATAGAAACTAAAATTGTAATCGGTTATTAGGATTTCATTCAGTTAAAACATTTTTAATCGGCTTCATGTAAACAATCATTTAAATATTTATGTGATTTTTTTATGAAATTCAAATAAACTGTAAATCTTTTTTAACTCATGCATTTAATCATTGGTGCCTTACGATTTGCCAATTGAGATATAAATATGACAATGAAATTAATTTTTTATCAGTGGTCAATTTTATATATATATATATACAATATATATATTGTGTAATGGTAGCAAATTCACCCAGCAAGTGAGAGATCCTGGTTCGAGTCCCGGCGGAGCAAGTACTTTTTGCAATTCATGTTTATTGAAATTAAATAATGCTATTGCCATTCATACAAATTTAATGTTTATGTATGTATGTATGTATGTATATATATATATATATATATATATATATACTTTTATATACTCTACTTTAATATAAAAGTAAAGTATATTACTTTAAATTACTGTACAATGTATAAAATATAAAAGAACATAATACAAACAAAAGTAAATAAACAGTGAATAAAATACAGATGACATGAACTAAATATTTCTTCCATATGTTGATTTCAAATTTAGACGGTTTTGGGTAAGTTACCTAATGTTGAGTCCATGTGGAATTTTGCTTTTTAAAACCAATTGGTGTGCTTGTTCTAGTGTTCTGAGGTAAATTGGGTTTGAATTTTGATGCACTTTAGGTTTGACAGAATATGTGGTTGAAAATATAATATAATATTAATATATATATATATATATATATATATATATATACAACACATACATATTATGTATGTATATATATCATAATACAATATTCTTTAAGCTATTGTTATGAACAGTGATGTCAAAGCTACTCGGGCACAAACACTTATCCTCATGTATTGATAAGTAACAACAACAAAGATGAAATCACGAAAAGTTACTGATTGTTAATGAGGAGAAATTATCCTGTAGAAATAAAATTAATACAGTTTTATAATTTGAAAATATTATTAAAAATTAGTGTCACACCCAGCAATCTTCTCTAGGAGTGTTTGGTACACTGTTAAATCGGGAGTATAGAAACATCCCCAGATCAGAGGGGGGCCCGAGGAAATTTTTGATATATCAGGTCCTAAAATGGTTATTTTACAGTACTTTTTAATTAATAAAAGGAGGAGCAAGAGCGTTTCAATACGCGATACGTTTTTCTGGTATCTAATCAGTAAAAGTATAGTGGAGGGTCAGAGTGTGTAAAGTTTGCAAAATAATCATTCTACCACTGATCACCAGTAAGTTTATACTGTGATGATTAAAATCTTCTGCAATAAATTCAATTTATTTTAGGGAAGTCCATCACCACATAAGCTAATTTAAAATTTGTCATATATCAGTACCAGTTATTTAAAAACTACTACAGCCAGGAAAATCAAACTTCTTGACATATTGTTATGACTAACTAACTGATATACCTAACTCAAATTTAAGTTTTTTTTACCCATATTTATACGTATATATATATTTATATTTATATACATGTTATGAATAAAAATAAAATTTTAAACTTGAATATTTTTGAAACTATACCTTTTTTAATGGTTATCATTGAGTAAATTCAGGTATATCGTACAAAGGTGGTTGAAAGAGGTATATGGTGAAAATTAAGCACTTTTTGTAAAAAACTATACCTAAAGTTGAAATTGTGAAGTTTTCGGGAAATCAGGTCAAACGAAAAAACATTGTCTTCATTCAGACATCATCAATTCCAGGTTTATAAATTCATTATTATTCTTCCAGCATTCCAGCTTCCTCTTCTTAGTTCTTGCTGCTATTCCGATATTTTTCATCATCTCATGAACGTTTTTGTTGGGTTTTATTTGTCACATTTGATCAAACGCCTTTAACCCATAGTTTGCACCAGCTTCACCAAAGAGTTCTTGCAACACCTTTAATCTACCTAAGTAACCAGAGCTTTAAATTACTAATAGAATCCCAAACTTCTATTTTGAGTATTTCAATTACAAAAACTCATTTTGGTGTCCGTAATGATAGAACATTATTGATAGAATCATTTAGACTTTGAGTCTTTCCATACAAGCATTTCTCGAATAGAGTCTTGTTTGGAAAATCTGTAGATAGGCTTGATTTTATTCATAACTGCCTAAGGCAGTAAAGAGTAGTATATCCATAAAATATAAAGTATCTATATCAATATCTCAAATGTTATATTAGTATAAGAATAAAAATGGAAAAATCAACCTTGTACCACATAACGTTGTAAAATTGATTCGAGTGGCTTAGCAAATTTAAGTATACATGTTATGTATATCAAACTATTGATAAATAATAAAACACAAGAAAATAAGTATGAAATGAAAAAATCAATTTAAAGATCGGACGATAGACTCTCTTTTACTAAAACAAATTTAATCATAACTTCAACAAAATAGATGTTTAAATCACAAATCAAGACCTAAGATAAATCATGATGTCTACTCTTGGATCACAAAACGATAGAACTCCAATAACAGGAGTTATATTAAAACTTACCTACCTTGTTCATTTTTGCATTTCTATATATAAAACTGTTTACTAACAATAACTTCCAGTTATTATATTGCAATGACAACAAGAAAAATACCAGTTTTTTTTGGCATTTTTTAACCAAACTGCAACTTTGATCATTTATAACTCGGAAACTTGTGATTAGATAATGATTAAATGTTTATACAAAATATATTTAAGTTTACTGTAATTGAGTATGTAATTTTTTAGAAGCTTAGAATAGTACGGGAATGAAGTTATTATCAAAATACCATCTTAACTTTTCTGGGTGATCCTCAAAATTCGGTATTAGTCACATCATGGAGCTCTTATTCATTGAGCATGTAATTTTGATAACAACTATTGAAAATGTTAACATTTTTAGCACAGATTAAATTGAGCATGTTTTATTCATTTACCACAACCAGCAACTACTTGTTTTAACAAACAAACTGCCACACTGCTTAGGGCGGAGTTGTCTCGTGGTGAAAACTAATGACAAGAAACTAACACTATTCAGAACAGCTCAGAGCTTGGCAACATACTCACTACTGTGACAACTGATCGTATTAGGACTACTATAAAATATATTTTGTACCGGGTACTCATTGTCCTAAGAGTACAAGTCATCGCAAATCGAAAGTACCCGGTATAGGTTACTGTTACGATACAGATACTTAACACGTTTACCGCCGTCCCTGGTACAAAGTACTCGGACTCGTTTAGCAAGAACAGTAACTGAAACATTTTAGGAGTACTCTGTAACATATGATTTTAAATCAGTAAAAGTACATTTTGAATTTGGTTAGTGGAAGTACAGAGTACAGGGAGAAGCCACAAGAAATAGTAAGAACTAACATCACTTTTGTAGTAGCTGTATGTCGGTGAAATATTCAGCATTTTGAACTAAATTGAATTACATGTGCAGTGCTGTGTATTTTGTTAATTAAAATAGATATAAAGTTTCAATTTGTATATTTGATTATAATTAATTTCAAACGGGATAGATCCTGTTTGCCACATCCCCCCCCCCTCTTTGGTGTGCCACTGGTAAAAATACTTTGACTAAAAGGAGATAGAGAACAATAAAGTAAATATAAACATTTTAAAATAAAGTATTCTTTATTTTACTATACAAAATTATTTTAATTTTAAATGATCATGGTAATAAACTGAATGAACACAGTCAGAAGAAAATCAAATAATGTACATAAACTAATTTAATAAATACAACTATTTATCAAACCACTACATTATATTTCTTTATAATTTTATTAATAAAGCAATAAAATAATAATTGTTAAAATAATGTGAATTAGGGTTTATAAAAAAAACTTTTTCTGAATAACAAATAAAAATATCAATAAACTAGTGTTTGGATTTACGATTATTACTCGTGCCTTTAAAATGAGTCATCTTCAACAATTATTATACAACCAAAAATAAGGGCATATTTGAGGTTTAGATTGTTCTTGTAGAATAAAACTCAAGGTCATTTCTCTATGGTTGACTCAATTTCAGCTTAACTATACAGGGTGGTGCATATATCAGTTTTCTCATAAATTGTGGTATTTTGTTTTGATAGGTTGGTAACAATGTTAAGTTGGCAGCAACACAGAGTAAGTTCATTGTTGTCTGTTCCAGTGGCTATTGTAAAGTGATGCTCTTTGCATCTGTTATTTGTTTGTGTGTGTCCTTAAAATGTTTACAACCTAACAATGGGTTGACATCCTTCAGTTGTGGTGGAAGCATAATAAAAATACTGCCATAATATTTGAAGAATTTAGTGGTAAATATCCAGGTATTGCGATACCCACTCCACACTATATGCGGAAGTTAAATAAGAAATTTGAAAACACAGGAAGCGTTTTAAATGCCCCGAAGTGTGGTTGTCCACTTTGATCAATTTGCAATGAAGAAAACCTGCAGACAGTTGCTCAGGTTTTTGTAGCTATTTAAGGTAAATCGACTCATAAGGCATATGCTAAACTAGAAATATCAAGAAGAAGCGTGTAAAAATGTTAAAGCAATTAAAATTTAAGCCATACCGTCCATCTTTACTCCAAGCGCTTCACGAGGATGATTCCAATAGGCGATTGGAATAATTATCCGTTCAGCGGCTGATCCAAATTTCTTGCGATCAGTTTTGTAGTGTGATGAGACATGTTTCAAACTAAATGGACATGTTAATCGACATAGCAGCAGATGTAAATCCTCATATTGCAATCCAAACAGAACTCATTGTGACTGGTGTTATGGTATGGGGAGGTATTTCGAGTACTGCACTGATTGGTCCTTATTTTCTTCAAGGAAATGTTAACTCAGAAAGTTACTAAAGGTTGCTGCAAGAAGTAGTAGTTCCCGAGCTCAGAAACAATCCTGTTTTCAATATTCATTCCCTCACCTGGCAACAAGATGGTGCCCCAGCACATTTCGGTATCCAAGTTTAAATAACAGAGATTTTTTAAATAACACATTTAGTGAATGGATTGGTCGCCATGGTACAATCAACTGGCCTGCGCGCTCGCCAGACCTGACTCCATATGATTTTTCACTGTGGGGCATTATAAAAGAGACTGTGAATGCTTCAAAACCACAAAATCTTGACAAACTCAGAAATCTAATTAGAAATGCATTTGAACTTGTAAATAACGATAAACCTTTATTGCTAAAAATTTGTGATTCTGTTCTCAGTCGTATAAAGTGTATACAAAATCAAGGTGGACATTTTGAACAACTGCTATAACATTTTATGGTAATATGTAATTAATTTCATATAATGAATTTGATTCTTGCCTTAAAATGCAATTAACCTATAACACCTTTAAATTTCTCTTCTGGGAAAACTGACATATGTGCCACCCTGTATGTATCATTTGGTGCTAATTTAAGTACAATTTTGGTAACAATGTTAATATTAACATTACATTTCTTTGATTTTTAGTGGTTTAAAATATTTAAATAAAACAGTATTTATCAATATGTAAACTCTGTAAATCATAAAATTAGGAATTTTTATGAAATGATTTTCTGGATGTACAAAAATAAAATTTAGATATGTAATAAGAGTTGAGATATAATTTTTATCTACGTTGAGTGTATTACTTTTAATCTCTCTACAGTCTCAGTGACAAACTCCTCACAGACCTCATGTCTAGCCATCACCTTGTCCAGTGATGTGAGAAGCCTTTTTTCTAGGTTCGCCCTTATTGTAGTGTTGAGATGTTCCCTGAGCCAAGTGTCGATGAGGTTTGTGGCAAAGTTGAAAGAGCGCAGTCCCCTCACTTCAGCCTCAAGGTTGCTGTGTTCGCTGAGTTCAAAGCTTCTTTCACCAAGAGTTACCTTACATGGTGGCACATCATCGTTCTCACCTCCATTGAGCGTTTGTGTGATCCTCATCTGCAGACTCAGCTTGTAAAGAACTGGTCCACTGGTGATGGTCCCGGAGACATTCCTTCCATCAAAAGTTGCCTCGTAGCAGAAATTTACTGATTCAGCAGATACTTCTAAGCACTCAACACAGACAAGAAGGATTTCACGCATGTTAGGTGCTAGTGGAACTTTATACTTTCGTAATGCTCCAGCATCCATCCCATCTGCCGCTTTTATTGTGGGATTCTTCAACCATCCGTTGGAGGCATGAAAGTCAAACTGTTTCATCTCTTCGCCCGTTTTCCCACAGTTAAATACCTGTCTAAACTCGGACAAATAATAAACTCCATGTTTCCCAAGAGAGCCGATCATCAGTTCAAAAGATTCCTTGAAGATATCGTTCAGCGATGAAGCCACACTGTGAATATCTCTTGTAATACCCACATCCCTCATAGACATGGAGAACCCATGCACTGACACAGCACACAAACACAAGAATAAGTTACAGACCAGTTTCATTTTTCTGGCCAAACTCTCATGGAATTCACCAAGTAACTGAATTTGTTCTGAATCAAATACATAAATGCGTTTAATCTAACAACAAGTTTCATTCTTCCCAGTTAATTGCTGTTAGTACAGATAGGCTTCTTTATTTTCTTTTATCTTTATTAGGGCAAACCACACATTTGGCTTGATGAAAGAGTTTATTCACTAATAACCTACACATGTCAAAATCATTGCCCCACTTTTCCATTCATCACAATCTGTTTTTATTTTTATTTGCTTACAAACAACTCTTTATTTCATTCAGGTCGATTCTTAGAACAAATTGTGCAAATGTTTTATACGCAATTAATTTTAAAACCCAATTACAAAGTATCATGACAATTTTCAAATTTTTGTTTCATTCTGTGTACATTTTCATTATTAGTAAACCTAATTATTTAAAATACTTACTATTCACTACTATGGAGTTCATTCAATTCAATTATAACAATGTTAATAAAATGTCACATAATTGTGGATTAAAAACATCCAAGCTTTATTACTAAATTGTTCTGTAATTGAAATCTATAGTAAAACTAATGAAAATTATTTTAAACTTACATTTCTGTGTTTATACAGCAATGGGTTCAAGGCTTCATTGTTTTTGTTGTAAACAATGGGTTTCTGAAAAGGAAAGAAGGTGTCATTCATTATTAATGGACACATATTTTTATGAAACATACATAAAGATGGTCTAACATGACTCCACTTCAATTCAACAGAATATCAAAAATTATAATGCCATTTACCAATTAATTATTAAATTGCAATGACAATTTATACTGGCAAATAATATACAGATTAGTTCATTATTTTATTTCTTTAAAAATTTAACAAAATAAAATAACACTATCAGAATACTATTTTTATATTGCTTACTAAACAATCAAATGAGTGAATTATGACTGAGTTTATGATTGGATCAAATTAAAGCTATTATTCTAGATCAACTTCTCAGTCATATGATGAAATCGTCCACCCAAGGCAACCAGATTACATTAGGATTTGTTTAATACACAGAATAACTTGATAATCAATCCTTGATAATCAATCCATTAAAAATACTCTTAAGAATTGGGTTTTCTTGGCATGAGTAGTGTTTAATTAACTGGTAGCATTCTGTGTTGGCAGTGCTACTGTAAGTTGAAGATCAGGTTTTTGATTGAGGGGTATCTACAATTAATTATGTTACATTGATAGTTACTATCCTCCACGATCCTATTCAGAAGAGATTTCTAAAATAAGTTCCTTACAACTGGCCTAAAAAATTGGTTTTTTGTTCTCAAGGAATAAAGATTTCTTATTACATCCTACGCATGTTTTGGATACTTTGATATAATTCCACCCTATCAGTACCACGTCTGGTAGAAGTGAGCTATAGTCACCACCGGACCAGACGTTGGCACTCTATGGGTTAAATCATTTTATAATATCATTCAACCTTTACTGACACACTTGGTTTTTTCAAATTTAAAGCTAAAAGTCTTTTTCGTTACAATAACATAAGAATGGCTTTAAAAATTACATCTAAATAAAATCTCCTGATCTCTTGCTTTACAATGTATTAGTATTCTGGTAGTTAAGTACTGTTTAATGGTGTAATGAGCTTAGTCTACAATAAAATATAAATATTAGTTTTAACACATTTCTTTTAAATAAAAATGGTTTGTTCTTATTTATAAATTTAAAAAAACTATATAAAGTGAGTTCCAGAACATACTGAATGATCGAATATAAATAATATAACTACAAGATATTTGTCCATACTTCCATCCATATTGGCTTTATGATTATGTAAATAAAATTCAAATATGTTAATTTTCTATTTTAACAAATTAACTTTGTTCTGAATAATGTAGCATATAATTAAAACATTACAATGTATGTTATATTATATATGTAAAAATGACCATAGCTAGATATACTAGTAAAATTTGTTGTGAGTGGCAAATTGGCAGTGAAAAGAAGTCCATGGAGCCATTCGTAAGTAGGACTGAGCGGGCGAGAGATAAGGCGGTTGTCATTGGGGAGAGACAGATGGACACGTCGTACGTAGTAGTGTAACTAAGTTTACTCCACTGCTGTATCACTACTATGTTGAATGGGAGCCTGGTGTCTAGAGTCCACATAGTTCCTGCTATGACCACTTTGTTCACACAGAAATAAAAAAGCTTGCCCCTTTAATCCCCTCTTAATTTCTTGTTTTTGTTTTGTAACTCATATGGACATTTTAAAGTATTGTACCTGCAATCAGTGAGAAGTTGAGATGTTGGGTGGAAGAGATGTATTGATGGTTTTCTATCTTTCCTCTATTTCTAAGCACAACAGAGAAAAGAACATGGTAGTTTCTTTTGCTTTTGTGAATTGATACTGTTCCAAAGAGCTATGGACTTGTTATTTGGGCGTGTTACATGTTTGGTGGAAGTGATACATTAGAGATTTCTATGTTTACTGTTGTATGCTTTCTTATTTGTAACCATTGTCCTCCAATATAATAACTTTCATTACCCATAATTTCATACTTGTGGAATGCTATAAGCAAGTTGTCTTTCATCAACTTCATCTCTCAGTTATAGGATGTCTATTAATTTTAAATTAATGCTTTGTTCTGAGTTTTTTCTTTTGAAAGGCAAGATTCAGTGTCCTAACCAGGTTTGAAATTATTTTGTACATTTTTACAGCATTAAAAGTGTCATGAACGTTGTTGACCTAATGCTCTAATGAAAGTGCTGTTTTAAAGTTACCATAATTTCTCTTATTATTGTTACTTTGGAAGAAACTTTAATTTGTATACATACATTTAAGGCTGCATGTTTGCCTAGTTTGGTCATAGATTTTTGTTTCAGCAATTAAGAAGTTTACAATATCTTCTTATAGATTTGTGCATATACGGCATAGTCAGTAGATGTTCGAGTCAGACTTATTCGAGTAGTTCAATAAAGAGTCCACAAGATAAAGAAGACTACTGCTATTGGCAATTAAGAGTAATCAGCCTTGGGGTGTGGAAATATATTATATGTATAAACTGACATCTGGCAAGGTCAATCAGAGAATACAACATGTCTATTGTTCAACAAGCTGTCAGTTGCATGCTGTACTATGGAAACATATCCACTGCTATCAATAAATCAATTAACAACTTCGAGTAGACTAGCAGTTAAGTTAAATTAGGGGACAGCTTCTGCAGGGTAAGTGTTTCAATAAGCCAATCAATAAAACTAATTAGGTAAATAATATTAGCACAAGGGTGTTGTACAGTATTTATAACCTAACATCTGATGAGGTCAATCTGAGTATACATGAACTAAACTACTATCAAACCACAAGCAAAGTATTTATTTAAAATAAGTTTAATAAAAAAATCATATAATAACCTTGAGTTTTCGCCGCTGTTTCTTTTTCATTTTATGGAGGTCCAGCTCTCTCACAGCTGCAGGCAAACCAGCCGCAGCTTCCTGAGGGCTGACTATCACAGCAATCAGTTCTGCCTTCAACCGAAAAACACACGTCTCATCAGGGAAGTTAGTACAGTTTACATAGCAATTAAGTTTCAACAGGGTTTTTTGTAAATCAGTGCCAATGATGAAAATATCAAAATATTTACTATACTCATTTGAAGCTCAGCCAAAAAGAGTGTTAAAACACATTTATTTCTTACACATACACATTTGTCACTATATGATTCTACTACCTGTGACCTAAGCTTGCACAACACAATGTCACAATAGCACGTCTATGATAATTATAGTCTTTGAATATTCACGGTAACATTGTGTAGTTAGAAAATAACCGGAAAACTCAAAATCAAATCAAATCACGTTTTTACTCAAATAAAAAAAAATAATATTGGTGGAGCCACATTTGTAATGTTATGAGTGTGTGCTGACAAATATTTATTACAAACAAAAGTGTTTGAGTGTTTTAAATGAGATGAAGATGGCTGGAAAGATACGATGGCTGCGTGATACACAAGCATTGGCAACCATTGACATCAAAAACTGAAGCTGACATTGAAAATATTGGTAACCTTGTTCGACTATAACACCGATAATTAGTCAGAATTACTACATTAGCGTCCTGACTACCCTACACGACTGTGTTCAGAGAAAACAGAATGATTTGTGGGATTAAAGTCATGGATCCTCCACTAGGACAGTGCTCCAGCTTACAAAGTTTTATCAGTGAAAGCGTTTTTGGCTAAACACATCATCTCTGTCTTAGATCGTTCATCCAACTCATTTGACTTGGCCCCCTTGGAGAGCAAACAGACTCTATTTTTGTTCCCCAAAGTCGTCAGCTTTAAAAGGATTGACATGTGAAACAGCAAAAGAAAAGTGACAGAAGTCATGAAAAAGGTTACAGAAATTATCAACTATGGGCAGAATAAGTCTGGGAACCAGCCGAAAGACGAAGAGGGTAGAGAAGGGGAATGACCGATGGCATGATATTCAGCCTTATTGCATTCATTCTGTGGCTTCACTAATAACAATCCTGTTATTTT
This sequence comes from Homalodisca vitripennis, assembly GCF_021130785.1. Lineage (NCBI taxonomy): Eukaryota > Metazoa > Arthropoda > Insecta > Hemiptera > Cicadellidae > Homalodisca > Homalodisca vitripennis. Next base: position 107,969,029 of record NC_060208.1, read on the forward strand.
CTAGCCACACCTAGTATATCTTCTTCTTACCTAAGAAAAAATTGTTTATAAAAATTAGACACAACTGTTTAAGAGAGTTCTGAGGTATTTATATGGGATAATCTACTTTGATCACTAAAGTATTATTGGATGATTAACACAGGACATTAGCACGTACATGCTCAATGAATGATCAGTAACTTACACATCAATTAATAGATAAACCATATTTATTCATAACGTTAAATTTTTTACAATATCAAAACTCACCCCATCAGGTATTCCTTCTAGAGGATTGTCTCCGCTTTGCGGCTTTTTCTTCACCTGTACCATCTATGAAGTAGGAAAGTGCATTGGTAATACCATAAACCAAAAGGCTGAACTTTTATTTTGTAAAACAGTAAATATATACTATAAAAAGATGTGTTTATTTTTCTAATAGGGATTATTGCTTCCATCACAAGTCATCAAATGTAATACAAATACATCATTTGAATACTTTTAAATTTACGTACAATAAATTGTTAAAAATAAATATTTTCTTTGGAACATGAAATACTAAAATTTTTTATTTTGTGTACCTAAAATTTCCTTAAAAATAAAAGATAAGAAATATGAATTTTTAATTCAAGAACTTAGCTTCATATTTGTTTTAAGTCTTTACTAATTTCGTAATAATAAGACTAATAGGAAGAATAAAACATCATTGTATTTATTATGACTTACATTTCTGTGCATGTAAAGAGCAGGGTTCAATGCTTCCATGGGTGCCTATTACATGAAATTAAAGTATATAAATATATAAGAAATAAAATAACGGACTTTAATAAAATAAATAATATATAAAAAGTGTTAGTAACTTGAGTATAACATGTAGAAAGTAAACACAATTATAAAAGGAGCAATTTTTTCATCATACATAACTATATTGAATTTGCTACATATAATACTATTTGCATTTATTTGTGTTGAAAACAATATATGTTCTTGCTGATAGATTATATTCTAATTTAAACTCTCTATAAACTAGTGATCTAAGAATCAGGTTATTGTTCAATATCCATAATTATGGTTATTAGTTATGTATTTATAATTTATTTATAAAAAATAGATTTTCTATCATTGATATTAAGACAAATATATAAAAGTTAAAATACCTTATAACAACTTTACCCACCCAAATCTTTGTAAATTGATAAACTAGTATAACATTCAAAACCAAGTTAGTCTTTTTCCAGTTATTTCTACTTTGAAACCTCATCTGAAAAGATTAAAAACTAAAGAAACTCTGTTCGACTAATATAAAATATTTTGTTTATACTCACATCTGCTTCCTTATTCTTTTTTTCTTGATCAGTAAGTCTCTAAAAAACAAAATTACAATGATCAAAATCAGCGTGAATGGGAACACAAATCAAAAAGGAATATTGACCCAAATTCTAAACTTACCTTTGTTGAGAACAAATTCTATAAGTAAAACAAAACATTGACAAATTAGTACATAAAATTTACCTTTAAACAGAAATTGGGGGGTGGGGGGAATATGAGGTTTGACGTCTCAACTTTTCTGAACACAAAATAACACGAAAATGTTTTGAACACGAACTTAAACTTGTCCAGTCATTTGTTGGAATAGACAACTGATAGTACATACAAGAGTGGACCTCCTTCGTAGCAGAGGTTTGCTTGTCTTCTGGAAATACTGAAACATGACAAACATTAGAGTACCTTCACATGTTGTTTGCCCTTTTATTAATGCTTCCTGAAATAAAAATGAATATTAGGCATCATTTATAGGTCAATTGGATGTATTTTTGGCCCATTAAACAAGGAACATCAGAGAAAAAAGTGATTAGTTGTGACTGAATGGATTGTTGATTTTGTGAGTTATGCAATTAAATCGTGGATTATGCTTCTTAGCTTAAAATATTAAAAAGTAATCCCTCTTTTGTAAAATACATTGTTATAACACAAAAAAGAATTTTTTAAATGTTTCATTATATACCTTTGTTTTTAACTGTTTAAGTCAAAGTTTACAAAGGTTAAACATCAAGATTAAATTGGGCCCATAAAAATGAATAGGACAGCCCATTAATTGGAACAGTGAGACGAACATATGCTATGGGTGCATAATGTTTGGCGTCAAAAACTTAAAATTACAATATACAGAACAAACTTTAAATAAGGGAACAATTTTTTTTAAACTCCTAACAGAGGTGACAAAACATAAAACTGTAAGACTCTTTTCAATGTATCAGTTTTTAAAAATGTAGAAAAATACTTTCCATTTTTCAAGAAATAGTCCAATTTTTATTTTTAAGAATCAAGTAAAAGTACTTACAATTCTGAGCATTCAGCACTCTTGACTTTATATCTTTATAAAATTATATTTTTAATTAAACTTCTTAATTCATTTTATCAAATAAATTATTAAAATGTGATTTAGATCAAACAGAGCAGTTAGAAGTAGATACTAGAACAGTTTTAAAAGTTTAATGCAATCAAATTCTTACATGTCTTGTTGTCCTTGGACTCCCCTGAAACATATAAAAGCTATTTTATAAATAACAATTAAGTTAAAAATTCATATAATTGTACTTTTGTTCATTGTAAGCTGTATAAAATAGGATTATTGTGTTTTCTTGCATTATTAATATGCTCTGTTTGCATTTATGTTTTCAATCAATACTTTTGCATTATTTGAAAACAAGAGCATAGGAGTTTTTGTTTTGTTTAAAATGTTAAATTACTTCAATTATGGTTTAATAATTACTTGTATGTAATTAGTGGACAATCTGTCAAAAATAATGGAAAAAAGCACACTCATCTGCATGAAGTTTTAAGTGAATTGTTAGTTTTTTATGTTTTACCTTTCTTCTATAAGAAATGTAATGGTTTGTGTACCTGTATACTAACATCAACTCTACGTCACAAGCTTAGATATTTACCCTGGAGAGAGTTGCTAAATTGCAAATATATTTTATGGTTTTTGTTATCTAATTGCTGTTAACATATTGAGTGATTCCATGATACAGTAATTCTAATTCACCCATTACATGAATGTTCACACTGATATCACTATACATAAAACTTTTAAAAATCACTCATCTGCACATGGTTATTATTTAATATTATGTTTAGTCATGTAATAAGTGATTACAAACTACTTACACATTTACACGAAAAAACAGAATATAAACTCATACTGAAGTCAAATTCTTGCTTAGGCATGTTGGTATTTACATAGCACTGGTCTTCTTTTGATACATTAATTTGTGACATCTCCATAAATAGAACTCGTGACAGTTAGAGAGTTGAACCTTATTCTACCAATGGAGGTCTTTTACTTGTAAAACTGGTTATTTTATTCTTTTCTTTTCTCCATGTAATTATTTGGATCTCAACTATATATGACAACATTTTCAAAGAACATTCAATTGTATGTATTTTTTTCTAAATATTTTGATTACTACTTAGGACATAATGATATATCAACCCTTGTTAACATCAATATTAACTTAACATGCACAAACCACGATAGTGGTGTTACATTTTGGACACACACACAATGGTTTTTAAATTCAGGTAAATAGATAAGAATTAAAGCCAACCAATCTTATGTGTCCTAGGTGTCACATGGACAGCCTGATTGTCAAGATATGGAATATACCGATATAATACATAGCTTAGTCACCACTTCTCACCATGGTGTATTTTAATTATGCTTCTCCTGAGTTTAATGCTGGCTAAATATTCAATATTTGTATAAGCAATCTTTCTGTTGTATAATATGGCTTTATCATTTCCATCTTCATATTTGTGTCATATTCATGCATGTCAAACTTTATGTCCTAGATTTTGACTCCTGAAGAAGAGGATAGATTCTAGTCCTCTAAATGTCATGTTTCATTTTTTGTAATGTAATGGCAAATGTTCAGAATCCTATTATTATTTCAAAATATCCATCATCAACAATGGGCTTTAAACAAAGAAGTTGTATGTCATGTTATTGGTATTCAAATTTTCATGTACTGAGTTTCATGTTACCACAGTTAACTTCTCTGAGTATTACACAAAAAAAGGTAATTAAATTGCTTAAGTTTCGATAAAAATATAATTTGAAAATGCATTGGTGGCAACTAATTAATTACTCGTATCTCAGTAAAATCAATAACTACTTGGATTTTTATAAGAATCTACTATGGCACTTATTAATTCAATTCATTAATCAACTACATTCTTAATTTAAATTTATATACACCTACATTAATTTGTAAAGTTTAATATTTATATAACTCACTGTAAAGGGATTCATAGTGCGGAGTTTTTTTTCTTTCTCATAAGCTGCTATAGGATCTTCATCTGCTAATTTTACATATTCCTCTGAGTCTGGATATGTTGACTAAATATTTATCAAATCGATCAAAAAATTTTAATTAGTACAATTTTTGTTTCAAAATCATAAAAATATTATATACTTTTGTTCATAAAAAAGAAGAAAGCACATTTTCCTAAATGGTGTTTAAATAATGATTGTATATTATATGAATTATTAATTTTAAAATTAAGTAAGAAAATAAAACTACTTACACATAAACTGCTTAAGATTAGATGAATGAAAAAAGACATACCTGTCTTGCAGTTAAAGTTCAGAAAGCCAGCTCCACCAAACGAAAGTTATAACTCGTAAAACCTGGAAATTTTCCCGGAAACCAAAGCCAAAGTACGATAGAGACGTCAAACCTCTCAGGTTAGTTTATGTTGGAGAACCACAGTGCATTAGCTTTCGTTTGGTGCTGTAAGAGTACACCTTTCTTTTGTAAAAATCTTTAAATTTACTTCAATAAATTATCATTTTAGAATTAAATAATTACAAAAACATAATTGGTAAATATTTATAAATAAAATAGGAAAATACTTTTATTCATAGTGTCGCTCTTCCAGGCTGGCAAACTGAACTCATAATGCACTGTGACAGACAAGGTTGCCACTACAACAAATTAAAATTTATCAAGTACAAGACTGGTGGAAGGATGGGGAAAATTGACTTGAAAGAAATGAGTGATCGTTTGAAATAACCATTAAGTTATTTAATAAACAATCAATTTTAATTTTAAACATTGAAATCTCTTTATGTTGGGTTTTTTTAATTTCTAAATATATACAAAATACTAGCTCTAAATATTTCTAAAATAGTTTAATTTGCAGATATTTTTACATGATCAATATAAAGGGAGTTTTAATTATTCATGTGAAATGTGGAGAAGGTGACTACTAAACAATGCATAATTGAGAAGGATGAGGATAACTTTTAAGTAAGAATCAAACCTGCATGAGGTTTATGTAGGGTTTTGTTTTAGGTTTCACTGATAACAAGAATTCAGCCAGTCTCGGCCTTCCTATTTATTATCCTGCCAGCTCATCACATCCCACCATGTTCTTTTATTGTTATCCAAAGTGTGGAAAAAGTCTCTTAGAGTTATTCAGTTTTAAAATACAACCATGTCTGACCTGCTGAGAATTATTGACAGATTGTTCAAGAAGTTTTCAAAGGCTCAAGATCCTAATTTGACTCAGCCAGGAAGTCAGAAATAAGTAAAACAAGAGACAATAACCAGCTGAAACTAATTGGTCTGCTGGTTCTTAATTTAAAAGGAAAATCTTGAGATAGTGGCCTTCTAAATAGTATTAAACTTCAAAGACTATCGGATTCTGCTCATAGAGAGTTGTAAATGTACCTCAAAATTCTTTTGTCACCATTAAATTCTACCTAAAACCTAACAGTGACCCAGCAAGGCTCACATAGGCCCACACTGTCAAATGTCACAGTGACAATTAAGATAGATATACGAATCTGGTACACATTGAAATATAATTCTGTTAACAAGATAACACATAGGGATTGTTGCTAAGCCACATTTAACAAGCATTAGGTTAAGTTTATTTCCTGAAGGTACAAATTGTAACCCCTCACGCGATATTGATGAATAGTAGTGCAAATGGAACAGACATTTAATAAACAAAAATTAAAAATAATGTCAAGGAAGTCACTAGGGCCAAGAACTATGTTAAAAAGGCTACAATGGTGGTGGAAATGTACATGTGTTCTGATGGAAAGAAAAATTGCAGTTTTGAGGCAAGGGTGAACCTACTGGAACAGAGAGTGAATCCCTTTTCCCAATTAATTTTGAGGAGGATAGGTAATTTTGAAATCTACAAAATAATTTCAAGCTATTTTATTAAATTTGCAAAAAGAATATATTTATATCCATCAATGATTAGAGATTTAGGGTGATATGTGTACAATAAATAAATCATATTTTGCATAGATATCACTTCTGTCGTGGCTATAATACTCACATAAACACCAAACTCCTTGGAAGCCACCTGTTTCTTGTATTCCTCAGCGGCAGCTGTCAGTTCCTTGGTACTCATCACACCACTAGAATCTTCCTTGAGTTCTGCTGAGGTAGAATCAGCCTATAACAAAGTGTAAAATTATTGATTACGAAAAAGCCTTTGGTATTGAAATTTATTACCTTAAAAGTCAAACTTTGAGGGTGGTTTAGGGTGTACTGAAATCATTGTTTCTGTGCTACCCAATGATAAAGGGGTTTTTTCTCATAAGAGAACAGTTTTAAATTAGCATTTTAAATTTCATCAATAACAAACTTGGTTAGCCTCATAAAGTGACTAAAAAACACATTGTGACATATTTTTATTTTAAAACTTTTGATAATGGAAGATGCTGAAGGAACTAATCTTAATTCATGTTTCAAGAAACCTACAAAGAAAAAAGCTCCAACAAACAAGGGTGGAAGTATAAAAAGCTAAATCATATAGTGTGATTGATCTGTCCCCCCTATTCTTAGGTTAAAGAAAAAACATAAATTGATAGATATTAATTCAAATTTAAATAAAAAAACTGTTAAACATAAATATTTTCCTGATTTGTTACTTCTTACATTTTTTTAAAGATAAATAGTGCTTAAAACTTCAAGCATCAAGTAAAACCTAGATTTTAAATAGTTTTAAATTTATAAATTGTTTTCAAAACCCGCCAAATCCTAAAGTTTAGCATTGAAACTCACCAGATTCAAATTTCTCCGTAATTTTTTTAAATATCTCTAAAGATTCATAGAATTATCTTCATGTTTTTACACTGTAATAGGTTAAAAAGTAAACAATACTGGTAGAAGTATTTTGTTATATTTGTCTGAATCAGGCTTTACTAATAACAGTTTTTGCTGATTTACCAAAAATGTGAGTTAGGAATTTGGTGGGTTTTGATATTAGACACTTCATTTATTATATTTCCATTATTTATAAGAATTTATAAAAATATATAAACTCTGTGTTTTATATTTAATAAGACATTTCTTTGAACATGACTACTACTAAACTCTCAGGACATTTAGATATTTTATAAACCAATAGGTTTACTTTTACTTATTTTTTATGAGTCATCATCTCATAAAAATACTCATTTTTTATGTGAATTTCTACCAAACAAATAATAACATTGTTACCTTCCGTTTCTGTATTTTGTGGTTGGCGATTCCATCTTTGATAGCAATCTGTAAAAGAAGAAAATTTCACTGTGGAGAAAAACTAATATTGGGGTTTTTAATAAATTGCACTATTAAATGCAATCAATGAAAAGTATTTTAAATTTTTATGTATACAGGAAAATATTAAGTAATTTGGGGCATAATATGAGATTGAAATGAAATATCTCTCTATTTTAAATAATAAAAACTACCATAAAAACTCATTTAATGCAAAAGATACATCTTCCATTTATAAAAATGGTAAAATGAAAATATTAAATAATATTTTAAAGATTAATTTATCATTTTAATTAAACTTCAAAGAATACAAAACACAAAGTTTTGTAATCCCTTAATTTTAAACCTTCAAAATTTGAAAAGTTGTTGAAGTGTAGCTCTAGTTTGGTAACATGAAACAATAGAGTGTTAAATAACCTACATATCCATTGCACAGTATCTCCAATTTAAAATTACTCCTTTAATTTTTGTTCAAAAATCGAGCATGTGATGGCTAGACTGTGACAACACAATGACAGATGAAGATGACACTCACTACACAGTAGGTAAACTAACCCCTTGATGTTGTGCTGGCAAAACCAATGGAACTCCATGATGGTTGTCAGGTTCCTGAAACATAGAGCACGTCTTATCAGAAACACTTATTACCATGTAATTGCTTCTGACACATATCTATTTTATCTGTCCTTTAAGAGCAAAAATTTCAATGGTTGAAACTTGTATAAAACTATTATGAAAATACTCCTTTCAGTTCATTTTCTGAAGCATTCATCGACAGTGTACTGAATAGGCTAAATATGCTGTTGTAATCTGTATAAAAAATAATACTGTATTTCCTTTAAAACAGATTAGCTGATTGGTGAAGATTTGTGATAGAAAAAATATCTAACAATAATCCCCTCAAATTAAAATGAGTCTGCCTGGATCTTGCTAGATTCTACTGAGCTTCTTATATGAGCTGCACTAGCTTCCTTTCCTTATTTTTCAATTGCTCTTTATTGAAATAAATGCGGGTGTCTATTCAGCTCGGTATTTTCAGAACAAAAACTTGTCCTGCTGTATGTAAGAAAGCAAAGCTCAGGAATAAAATCTTTACACATAAACTAGCTATATTTACATATTAAGAGAAATTATTTTTTTAACATTACACAAAACTGCATAGATTTTAAAGCTGTCTATAAATGTATTAGACAGGAAACATAGTCTTAATAAAAGTGTATGATATCCTATCTGAGATTATATTTGGTTATATAAATAAATAGGATAGGATAGGATATTCCATTAAAACCACTAAGCTGAAACAGTATTAAAGAACAGAAGTATTTAGTCACTTTCTATGCTTTTCTATTTAGCACATATTTGAAGTATGAACAGAAACCAGCCAAAAATTGGATGCATTCCAAACTTTTGGTAAGAAATACAATGAAGAAGAATCTTTCTGTTCATAACATCTATTATATACAGAACAGAGAAAATTTATCACTTACATGATGGTCTGCCAGGTGTATGGGGTCATGCAAGTGGTCTTTTCCCTGGAAATCATCAATTAGTTAGAGATAACTTTCAGTGTATAATATGTTAGATGAACATAAACTAAAAGTTACACATAGTATATAATGTACAAAATCAAAATTTAAACATTTGTGTGAATATATAGATTGTACTTACATCATGGGCAGGATGATTCATATGCAACCCGTGTAGTGACTCCTGAAGGTGTTCATGCTGCAAAAGTTGAATTCTTCATTATGAGATATGCCACAGTTGCAAAAATCAACTTGTACTCAGGGAGAAAAGCTATAGCTGGCCAGCACCATAAACAATAAATTATCCTTTTGAAAAGGATTAAGTTATGTTCAGTTATAAACAGAAAAAAATGGTTCATAACAAGTATCAATATATTTGAATTAAACTTTTAAATTACTCTGTACACTGTGGCTTGAGAAACACTTCACTATTCACTTCATTATTGTAGTACTGAGCTGAGAGTAACAGATTAACATTATTTTTAGCTCATATATAATCATAAGACTTTCAGAGAATACACAAGTATTTTATAATTACATTTCTTATAATCACTACAAGTAGCCAGTTTTCCTTACACCACACCCAAATTAAATCATGTCAAAATGTGGCACAAACCATTTCCCTTAACAAACAATATGTATCTATCTTCACAATACCAGAAGTTAGGAAAGAAGTTTGGCTCCAGTCATAATTCAGATGTTTGTCACTTCAGTAACATATTACAATTTAAACTATACCCTACCTTCTCAAGATTAAAGACTCAGGATTGCTTTATCCCTTATTAATATAATGACACAGTTAAAATAGACTTTGTCAAACTAGTAATAGAAATTATAGAGACACTAGAATTATTCCTTCCTAACTCCCCTCTCTTTTTAAATACTAGGTTTCCTTATTATTATATGGACACAACCCCTCAGTCATTAATGGAAATAACGGCAACCCTAGTTTATTATCTATTAATAAATTACTTAGTAATTTAAAATAACAGGGGTTTTCGAAACATTTTAGCTGACAGTGTTTCCTTCTCTACATAAAACTAATACTAATTTACTGAACTAAATTTACAGTAACAATATGTCTACTCACAATTACTGACCACTGACAACAGACCAGTGGGCAGTAGTAAATGGTGGACCAAGACAAGACTTTAGCTTGCTATAAAATTTACTGTATAGTTTGGGTAAATTGTAGGCCTACATTTTGTTGTTTGGGTTTGAGTAATGTAAGTTGGAGGTACTCAGCATAGCTATCATATCTAATTTGTTTTAGGTCAGTTGTCAACCTGAGGGAAAGATCTGATTGCAGGTTTCAACATATAATGTTACTTACTTTTATATCACTGAACAATGAGAAGTGTCTTAAAACCCCTGTTACCTTCACAAGCATTCAATTGCCAAAAACAAACTTTAATTAACCAGAAAAGTCTTACCTCTTGTGCAGCAATGTGTGCTTGGAGACTCTGAGATGTTTGAGGACTCTACAAAATAAGACATTTAAAATTCAAATAAAAATAAAATTATCATAGTAATAATTTTTTTATTAATTTATTACAAAAAAGACGTAAATACAATAAATCAAACATTTCACTCACCCTAAGGTTTGCTGTATTCAGATGTAAAGGAGGCTGTAAATTATGTAACACCTGGAAAAAATCAAAATATCAAAACATGTAGGAATTCTTTGATTTCCACTTGTTTTTATGGGGAGCCGCTAAAGATCCACAGAGTTGTCAAGCAATCAGATATAGAAAAACATATTATATTTTATATATATATATATATATATATATATATATACATATATATATATATGTATATATATATATACATATATATATATATATGTATATATATATATATATATATACATCTATATATGTATATATGGTATGTATATAGGGATACCATACACAAATGAACCCTCACAGAAATTAATATAAAATCATTTCTTAGTATCTTAACCAAATCACTGACAAATACAAACAAATTTGACTGTGGGAAAACACAACAAATTAATTATTTTGCATATTTTATTTTTATATAAAAAAGTATACTTTGATTATCAAACAACTATTATATTAAGCATTCTTTCTTAATAAATGCTTTGGGCTCCTATTCTTTGAGGCAGAGAAATTCATGTTTTAACAAAAAGATCCAAATTGTATTTCATTACTTAAAAATTGAGAGGCATTTCAAATATATATCTTGTAATATTTGGCAAAGAAATGTTTTTTACATGAAATTAAAAATAAATGAATTTCAATTAAAAACTAGATATTTATGTTGAGAAAGGCCTAACAGAGAAGTAGAAACAAGGAAGCAGCAAGACTTGAATAATAAATTCTGTCTTATAAGCAACAATTTATTACTATTCCTATTTACTATTCCTCCTTGTGACAAAACAAATGGTGAGATTCCAAACTTATTGGTACATAAATTGTTTCAAATCTGAAATAACACTTAAGGCTTTACTTAAAACAGGTTAATAAACTTTAGTATAAATATTGATTTGTGTTATGAAATAACATTCAAACAATTAATATTGTTTTACAAAGGAAATGCTAAATTTACAATGGTAATGAGAAAACCATTCTGATACAATGATTAATATAAAAAAACCATAGAGGATTACAAATTAATATCTTATTATCTTTCATCTATTAATAATAACAACATTATTAAATAATTCTACAGCTAAAAATGAATTGTACTTACCTGATGATTTGGTGTGTCTGGATGTAATGACTGCTGCATATGTTGCATTACCTAAGAAAAATTTAAGTATTATTTAACAGAAAGCTTGTTTGATAATATAATAATTAGAGAACACATTGCACACCATAAGCTATGAGTGTGAAGTGTTAGTGACTGGTACTCATACTCAGTATTCTTGGCATTGCCACCTTCCTAGAAATTATTTCAAGAGAGTGCCTAATTATATTTTGAGCTGGACTAAAATTATACTTTATTACCTTTCTTCTTCTTTTTTACATATCTCCTTCTACAGAAGTAGAGTCAAGCCTGCTGACCAGATATCATTTTTTGGACAATAAAAACTGACTGATAGTTGATCAATGGTTGTTATGTCATATTGGATTCTCTCTTCATCTCAAATTCTGCAGCAGATGTGGCTGATGTTCTCATACTTTAAATCTCCTTTAAGTGACTTTGAATTTCAAGCTTATCCATTTTAAAAGGATAAGCTTGGGTGATGAGGAACAGGGCCATTAAGATGTACAGGCCAGGGCATTATATTAGGCCTTCTGTACCGTCAAACCAGGATTTTTTTACATTTGCCATCATAATTAATACACAACAAAAATAGAATATTACTTTTTCGAGGATTGAAATCTATCCTCTTCCTTTGGCCTTTTTAAGGAAAAAATTGACAAGTTAATGTAAAAATAACAATGCAATACTGGTATTAATCTGTTATATATACTGCAAAATATACTTTAATTATTAAACCCAGTTGTTTACATATTGGAAATATATTCAAATATTAATTAACTAAATCCATACTCTTTTTTATTACAAATTATTAAAATAATTTAAGTTACTCTTAATTTTATACAGAATCTAAATAGTTTATTCGACTTTGATGTATAAAGTGGATTGAATATAATATTTCAAATTGAAACTTACTTATTCATGATGCACTATACTATGGCTTGGTGAAGTGAAATGCTGTGTTTCTTAGAAGTAAATAAGGGTCAATACATTTTCTTTACTAATTCACATGGTATCTGCATTAGTATTTTACAGAATTGGACATAATGCACTTCTCACGAAGCTTCAACCAGCAACTAAAAAATTTTCTAGTTCACTTTGCATTGAAACATTACTTACACAATTAAATCAATAAGTTGAAGAATTTGATTGATCAGCCATGACATAACACAGTTAGAACTGGAAAACTTGGCCTACCTTTACAACACTAAATGCATAAGTGTAAGAACTGAATCTATAATCAGCAATTCGAAACTAAAGCTACAATATGGTGATCATATAGGTAATTTTATTAGAAATTATGTTCTCAATTATTTCCACAATGTTATTTTATATTGTTCAAAATGTTATACATACACTATCTTTTATGGTATAAAAAATACAAACTAACAAACATTATTGTAAATCATCTGAGAATGTTGAAATACTTTTTAGATTTGTGACGTATAGCATTGTGATAAAACCATTCCTTTTCTAAACAGCTGTCACATTAAATTCTTAAGAGATATAACAAAAATGTGTAAGAATAAAAGATGTTTAAAATTAGCCTTCCTAATATTTTTTAAAGTGTTACCGGTGTTTTTCATTTTAGAAAATAGACATCTTGAATTTTTGCCAAAAATGCATCTTGAGGTTTTTGTTGATTAAGATTGGCTAATGAACTTGTGTAAGAGCGCAAAAACTGACTTTATATGGTTTAGTCTGAATATATTAAAAATTACAGCAGTTATCATGTTTACAAATCCATATTATATAGAATAAATGCAGCATACATATTTATACAATACACATACATACAAACTTCACAGCCAATCGCTAACCACCTTATTTGCCATAATGACAGTTTATAAGTCTATGCCACATTTCAAAATTCTTATTACCTCCTTATGGTGCTCTATGTTGGGGTGGAGATGATTATTTGATAAATGTTGTGTCTCCTGAAAGCAAAATACTTTTTCTTGAATTTAATACACTTTGAAAACACATCAGTTACATAAAAATATTTTAATTGTTTAAATCCACAATCTATTGTTTACCTACACTTCATAATTTTACTGGCAGAGGTTTAGTTGTTTTATTTACTCGTAAAGACTTTCAGACCAAAATATAACTTCTGTCTTTATTGAGTAGGTATTTTGAAGTAAATAGTATGTCAATAAGAAATAAATGTGTGTATATGTGTGTGAATTTTATATCCTTTCTCAAAATTTTAGGCAGCATCTGAAATTTTTCAGTTTTGAACACACAAACTGAGAGCAGGTAAAAATTTTACTTTCCCCCATATATGCAAAAAACAAAGGAGAAAGACAAACTGTGTTTAGAAATGTAGATCAAAATATCAACATCAATAATAAACTAATATCATACATGAAAGTGTAATATAAAAAGTTATACTTACGCTATATATACATATACATATATATATATATATATATATATATATATATATATATATATATATATATATATATATATAGTATTTTTATTTTGACTATTTTGTTTATTAATAATGGACATTTTAATGGAAAACTTTGCTAGAGTATGTAGGATAGTAGAATATTTATACATTTATGTATTTAACTAAACTTTCAAGTATTTTAAAAATATTTTGTTATCTTTCAATTGTTTTAAATTTTGTTTTTGTTCAAAAATTTAAATTAAATAATCCTCTAATTGTTAAATTTAATTTTATACATAGCCCATAAGATTTTTAACAAAACTATCAAAATTAACATCAATACAAAATCTAGGTTAAAGGGACTGAATTTCAAAATTTAGGCTACAGAGTACTTAAAACCATTAGGGACCAAATTTATTGTACTGTTATAGTTGAATCTCTTTTGTTTTTAATAACTGTGCATTTTATGTAGGTTTGAACAAAATAAAAGAATGAGTTTAACTTTGTACAAAATTCTCACCGTTTTGTGGTTCACAGCAACATTAGGTTTCATTATGGGTCCATGGGCCTGAAAACAAACATTAGTGTTCACAAAATCCCTATAATATTGCAAAGGATATGTTTGTAAGATATGTTTGTGAGATTTAGAGATATGTCTTATCTTCATTTTAAGTCACTAAAAAAAACCATTCTGATCCACAGTCCAATTCCCAATCATGATGCACTTAATGCTGAAACATTCTACTATCAACAAAATTTTCATAGAATAATTCAATATGTGGTGTTTGAATTGTAAATAACTGAAGTAATGCAGAGTATTCTTTTTTTACTTAGATAAAGGTCTTCAGCAAATGAGTTATCTCAAGAATCACTTGTATTTGTTATGTTCTATAGAAATGTATGATAAAATTGTATGGATGCTCTTTTCAATAGAATGTTTTTTGTATTCACAGCTAAAAATAAAGTAGCTAATCCATATTAAATTTTAGAAATATTCTTGTAGTTCTTGTCTTTGTGTGAAAAGTCACTTTAATTTACATAAAAAGTAATTTTAATTTAAAAAAATAGTCACTATAATTACAAAGAGAATCCTTGCAATCCTTATCTAAATTTTCTGTTTGAATTTCGTTTTTGACATTTTAAGAATTTTGAGGGAAAAAGGATTTTTCCGGACATTTACCTTTGTTCAGTGATACAAAAAACAGTAACACTATGTTACGAGATCTGCAATCTGATCTCTTCCTCAGGTGAATTACTAACCTAACAAATAACTACAAGTACAATCTAGGTTAAAGTAAACAAATCACACCAGGCGTTGTGACACGTATATGCTTGACTTATGTGTGTCACAATGCTCTGCTATGATTTCTTTACTTTGACCTACATTGTAGTTACGCATAGGTTAGTTATTCATCTGAGTTACAAAGTTTTTGTACAACTTAACACCTTAGCTAAATTTTTACATAACTTGTAAATCATGAACCATTCACAAGAAAGAACAACACTGTAGTTATGTGAGCACCAAAGGATACAAAACTTTCAAACTCAAATTGCATAATTGCCAAATTGCCAATGCAAATTGGCATATTGATGTATAATTCATTCATACTGGCTATACTAGTTATATTCAAAAATATGTCTGTGTAATGTATTTACAGTATGTCTAAAAGCAGTACATGTACCTAAAGTGGATAACATTTACTACTGACCCTAAACCATATAGTGAACAATAAATTATTGATTTCCATTTGGCGTTTATGGAATGTACTTCACAAAATTCTCATATCACAAATACTGTTAAATATTTTATTGCTTTGGGGTTGCAGTTATGGACTTTCCCTTGGACTTTGGTGTGTTTGTTTTCTGTTTCTTTACTTTGCTACATGCTTAACCTTATATTTATCCAACTCACTCGGTCTTTCAGTCCAGCTCCTGCACGGCTCCTCTCCTTCCCGAATCTGTGGTCTCCTGGTAGTGTTGGGGGCTGAATGACAGAAAAATAAAATATAACATGTAAAAGTGAAGAAATATAAGTTCATATATCCCCAATCTAGGAACTAAAATTGAAAATTTTAAATTTTAAGTACACTTATTTATAAGATTGAGAACTAGCATATTGTTTCTCAATTAATCTTTGCTAATTTGACTAAGCTTAACTACTTAATACAAAATAAAAATATTTAAATATGTGTCTAGATAACAAGCTGGATATTCTGTACCACCCAACCCAACACCAGACACTCTGCTGCTTGGTAACTAATTCTGTGATGCCATCCATCCTATTAATGTTTTCAAGGTCTGGTTGAAATAAAATAGGAAGGAGTCCAAAAATATAAGTTTTTAATTAAGTGATATCTAACAGAAACTAGAATAGCACTGCTTATAGAAATGATGGTATGAAAAAACTAAAGTGTTTGAATGGTTTCCTTGTTTTAAAAATTATAACATCTTGATTGATGATGCATCTTCTTCTGGACAACATGAACAACTGCCTGAACAGATAAAAATTTTTAGAAAACTTGAAAGTTTCAGAGCATTGATGACAATTGAAATAACTTGTTATTCCACACTAAGTGGAACTTGGTGCTCTGTTAAGTGAGTTTTAACAGAAGATTTGGGTATGAAATGTTTTACTGCCAAATTTGTACAGTGCACCTGCACACAAAGCCATCTCTGTTAACCAGGTTTTGGAAAAAAAAAATGGCATGGTACTGTTGCTTGATACATCTTATTTACCTGACCTCCTTTTATTTCCATGTATGAAGGTATGAAAGGATTTAGGTATGAAAATATTGATAAGGATTAGAAAGAACATGTAACAGGTCAAATTACGACATTTGAATATTCGCGGGGAATTGGCAGACTATGACGTCAATGAATCGGCAGACTGTGACGTCAGTGAATCACATGTTGTCGGAATTGAGATTTATTTAATAACGAAGAAATTTATTGAACTTTATTCGGGAAAAGCTTTGATTAATTAAAATGAAGTAAACATAACCAAAATTCGTGTTTTACAAAAAAATTAAATAGAATTACGCAGAAAAGCCAATTGTGGTATGAATGACTTGTATATTGATGACGTCATAAAGCACATGTTGCTAAAAATTTAAATAAAAAGCTTTGAAAAAATAATAAAAAGAAAATAGAAATACTTAAATTGATTAATTATAGTAAACGTAATAAATTTCAACAATTATAAAAAAAGAATTAAATTAAATTTATTCATGAAGACGCTGATTTGAACGAGAGAGGGGATGAGTATTGTTTTGAGTCGGTATCCGTCGTTTTATACGGAGATTCCTTCTTCTTTCTCCAGACTCGAAGCAAGGAGGTTGTGTTAGTTCTCCTGGGATAGTAATGATCTGTTGTATAGTATATTGAAATTTAATCAAGGATGGGATATTGTTTAGACTTTTAAAATTATCAAAGCACTGCAAGGTGAGTGAAATTATAATATGTGTTGAGAGTGTGACATTTAATAAATTAATCTCGTGGTCACTTCGTTTGACTTTCTTTAAATATCCCTTTTATAAAAAGTGTGGAGTGATGTTAAATTTTGTAATCATTACTTAATTAACATATTTTGTAACCCTGACATACACACAGACTTGTCTCTGGTGATAACACCAGAGACGTTCAAATCTAATAATTTTTGAGTAATACCGAGGGAATACAGCTAGCATTGGGCAAGATGGCGACCGATACCATGATGAGCAACATGGTACAACAACGTGCCACTGGTGACAAGGGGCGTACAACTACGTGGTGAGTCAATAACTGTAAAGAACTGACTTTCAGCAAATTATCGCAACCAACGCGGGGGTGACACACAGCAAATTGGCGTTATAATCTGCCACTCTCATCAAATTGACATCACTTCAAATCTGACATACATCAAATGGCGCACCAACTGGAGGGCTGGAACTTCCACAACTAATTTAAGTAGGTTAGTGGTAGCATATTTTAGACTAAGTGAAAATCACTGTTTTTATATAATTGTAAATTGTATTTTCAGGTGTGTGTCTAGAAGAAGTATGACAAATTATTATTAGTCTATAAGTTTGATAACTTTGAACAACCTAGTTATAATATAAATTGGTAAAATTTTCCTGGTAGGCTAATAAAACAAAAATAAGGCCTAAATTAATAATATAAATTTTCAAATTAAACATAGGCTACAAAATGGAAGGCGAACAAAATAATGAAGGGCCCGCACCAATATTTAGACCAATAGAAATAGATCTTCATAGCTCAGGAGATACAGGGTTTTTAGGTTGGTCATCCCCTAATACAGTAGAACAGGAGGTGTCGACAACAGATGACAGAAATTCATTAGAGAATGAGGTTAGCAGAGTTAATAGTCCAGTAGGAGTTGATAGGGATGAAGGTCTTATTACATTCATGAGGACTATGATGAATAGTCTGAATGAAAAGATGGATAAAAATAATGAGGAGTTAAAGAAAAATAATGAGGAATTAAGGAAGGACTTGAATGAAAAGATGGATAAAAATAATGAGGGATTAAGGGATCTGAATTATAAAATAGATCAGAATAATGAGGAACTAAAAAAGGAAATTCAAAGAAGTAATGAGCAGTTAAAACGAGACATGGAACAGATGAGAGGTGAGTTAAACAATAAAATAGTAGAGACAACGGAGGTTATGAGAGTAGAGATAAATAAAGACTTAAAGAACTTGGAGGAGGGGGTCAGACTTGAAATAAACGAACAAGCTGAGAAAAACAAAGGTGAGAGGAATAAACTTAAAAGTCAGGTTAGAGGAGAGGTTACAACGGAGATAAAGAAATTAAAAGATAAAAGAGAAGAAGATATGAGGGAAATTGAGAAAAGGTTTGTACACATTGAGGATGATAAAAAGAAAATAGATCAAAGATTAGAAAAGATAAATAAGAGATTTAAAACAAGATTAGATGAATTAAATGGTAGGGTAGATAGGGACAGAGCTAACTTAGAACTTGACCAGGATACAGAAAATGGTAAGGCGAGTAGGGATGTAGAAAACAAGTCAGTAACGGGCAGTAGTTTACAGGAAATAGAGGACATGGGAAATAGGGTAGAAAAATCCCTGAATAAGAGATTGGATGAAACTCTAGGGAAATTAGAAAACAAACAAACACAACTAGAAAATATGATGAGAAATCAAAGCATGGTGGGCATGAGAATAAGCCAACCAGCAAACACAGAAATATTCTTATTGGAATTTGATCCAATAAAAAATAATGTACATCCTATGGAATTTTTGGAAGCTTGTAAAAAATATATAGAGAAAAATGGAGAAGGATGGGACTTCCAGGTATTGATAATTTTAAAATATATGAAAAATGAAGCAGGAAAGTGGGGGCGACAGCATATAAATAATTGGAAAAACTTTGAACAATTTTATAGGAGTTTTAAAGGGAAATATTGGTCCATAGGGGAACAGAAAAAAATTGAAAAAGAACTAATGGGTAACGGTACATACAGGGTTGGATTTGACAATCTAGTAACATATGTATTGGAATTTTATAATAAAAGCCAGTATTTGGAAACTAGAATTGACATGGGAACATTCCTAGCATATATAAGCAAACATGTTCCTAGAACCATAAGTAGTGCAATTGCTGCAGCCCAAAATGTTGAAAGATCAGAAGATCTAGAAACCCTGTTGAATCAACTTAATATACTGAATAGTGACACATATAGAAGTTATGACGACAGATCATTTGATATGAGAAATGAGACAATACTTAATAAAAATGTAAATCAATACAAGAATTTAGGACATAGAGATACACCATATAGAGGGACACAAGTTAGAGGGAATATTAGAGGAAATAATTTGACTAGAGTAGGCTCATACTACAATAGGAACACATATAATAGGGAGAGAGTAGAGTTTGAGAATGATAGGAGAAGACAAAGTAATAATAGGGGTAGAGATACAAATGATTATGGAAAGGAGAAAGAAAGGTATGAAAACAACGAAACGAGGCATCAGAGAGATCAATATGAATATACAAGGGGAAGAGGAAGTATGAGAGGTAATAGATGACTAGAGGAAAACAGGATGGAAAACAAATGGGTAGGACAGGCTAGAATGAAGGAAACGATTGAGAAAAAGGAACCTAATTTTGAGGGATACCAAATGATAGGAGATTCTCAACTTAGGAGATTTGGGGAGAAAATAATGAATTTAAGAGGTGAATATAGAGAGAAAGGAGGAAAGAGAATTAACTTATGCATAGGAGGTCAGACAATTGAACAGTTGACCAGAGAGCTAAAACATGCAAATAATTTAGAAAAACAGCTAATAGTAATGATAGGTACAAATGATTTATTAAGGGATAAAGAAGTAAAAAATATTTGTAATGATTATGACAAACTAGTAGAGGTTTTACTGGAGAAAGCTGATAAAATAATCTTGGTAACCATTCCACCCATACCAAAGTTAGGTGAGAATGACAGATATCATTTAAATAAACTTGAAAGAATAAATGAACATATAAAAAGTAAAGAAAATAATGAAAAAGTTACAGTTTTAGAAGTGGCAGAGAAGTATTATGATATGATAGTACAGACTGTAATGTGAAATTATATGAAAAGGAAATATTCTATAAAGGAAAATGGTGTGAAGATTTAATACATCTGAATAAAGAGGGTCTAACAATTCTAGCAAATGAGCTTAGAAATCTGATAAGATCAGATAAGAAAAAATCCGGACTAAGACTAGGGGTGAATACAGCTTTTATACCAGAGAATGACATCTTTGATGAATTGACCAATGAAGATAATTATAATAAAATTCCCATAAAACCAGTAGCAGAAGCACTACCTGAGATACTTGGAAGAATAAATAAAGAGGAGTATCACATGATAATAGATTCAGGAAGCCAGGCGACAATAATTTCAGAAAAGTATTATAATGAGATAAAAGAAAGAAGTGTACTTGAAATTTTAGAGCTGCCGGTAACAAATTTAAGTATAATAGGAGTAACAGGTATTAGAAGTAAAAAGATTGATAAACAGGTCATGATAGAGGTGGAAATAGAGAATAAATTATTTCAAATAAATTTTCTAGTAGTCAAAGCAGTGAACTTGGGAATAATACTAGGATGTGACTTCTTTAGAGAGCACAATGCAAAAATTGACTTTGAACATGGTAAGATTAAGTTGGAGGTAGATAAAGAAGTATTAAATGTTGAATTTACTGAATCAAACTGTGAATCAGAGGATATAGTCAATGGTATAAAGTTAATTAGGTGCAATTACATAAATACATTAGTAAGTGAAGATGAGCTGAAAAATTCTTGGAACAACATAGAATTTCTATGTAAAACACATACAGAAAATATGAAGGACAAAGTTGATGATGAGAAGTATAAACAGGTTTTAGAAATATTAGAACATTGTGAAGTAAAGGAAAATGAAGATTTAAATAAATTAAAAAAGTATACTGATGAAAAATAAAGATATTTTTTCAGATGAACCAGGCTGTATAAAGAATTATGAGGCCAAATTAAATATAACAAACGAAAAGCCATTTGTAGGAAGATCCTATCCAATACCTTATTCAAAGAGGGAAGGTGTAAGAAAGGAAATAGAAAATATGTTAAAAGGAGACATAATAGAGGAGTCTGATAGTCCATATTCTAACCCATTGGTGTGTGTAGTTAAAAAGGATCTGTCATTAAGAATATGTCTAGATAGCAGGAATTTGAATCAACACATAATACCAGATAGGGAATCACCAATAAACATAGATGATGTATTGAAAAAGTTTATAAGAGTCAAATACATGACATCATTAGATTTATCACAGGGATTTCTACAAACACAATTAAGTAAAGAGTCCAGAAAATATGTAGCGTTTGTCTTCGAAGGGAGGAATTTACAATATAAAAGACTACCATATGGTTTGAATGTTAGTACTGCGTTGTTCATTAAAGGGTTTAAACAAAGTATTAGGTCATGACTTGACAGAATTTGTAACTACATATTATGTGGATGATATATTAATCACTTCAAACACATATGAAGAACATTTAAAACATGTAGAACAGGTCTTAAGTAGATTAAAAGAAGGAGGAATAACAGTCAAATTAAAAAAATCACAATTTTTAAGAAAAGAGATAAATTATTTAGGATACATTATTTCAGCTGAAGGAATTAAAATGGATAAAAATAAAATTGAACAGATAGTGAATTTTAAATGACCTACAAACATGAAAGAACTACAAATGTTTAATGGATTATGTTTGTATTATGCAAAGTTTCAAAGACATTATGGCAATTTAATAGGACAGTTAAATCATTTATTGAGTAATAAAATAGAATGGAAGTGGACAGAAAAAGAAGAAAAGGCATTTGGACAAATTAAAACAGAATTTTTAAATGCAGTCATTTTAAAACATCCAGATTTTAACAAACCATTTTATTTAAATACAGATGCAAGTGACCTTAACATTAGTGGAATATTATATCAGTTAGATGAAATCAATGAGGAACAGGTTATATCATTTTATAGCAAGGCTTTAACACAAGCGCAAAAATTTTACACGATCACAGAAAAGGAACTGTTAGCTGTAGTATTAACTTGTAAAAAATTTAGATCATATTTAATAGGATATCCCAGAGTGATAGTGAGAACAGATCATAAAGCATTGACATTCTTAAAAAGTTGTAAATTAACAAATGGTAGATTGTTGAGATGGGCTTTAACATTACAAGAGTTTAATCTTGAAATAGAATTTGTTAAAGGGAAAGAGAACATTCCAGCAGACATACTGTCAAGGATTACACAGAAGGATAGTCAGAATTCAGTAGAAAAATACAGTATCAAGGTTTTGTACAACAAAATTGATTTAGGTTTTAAAGATAGTGAGATAAAGTAAATATTAAAGAATCTAGATAAAAAACAAGAACAGGATGAGTATTTGAGAAATATAAAAAATATCTTAAATGACAGCGAAGGAGTTCATTATGGAAAAATAAATAAAATATTTATGGAGTATAGAGGGATAATTTTTAAAAGAAAGGATGAAAATAGTGATGTATGGAAAGTATGTATTCCAGAAGGTATTAAAAAGGATTTAGTTAATTTAAACATTTAAAATATGGACATTTAGGAGGTCATAAAATATTTAATATACTTAAAGAGTATTGTATTTTTAAGAATATGGAAAGAAGTGTAAAAGAACAGTTAAAAAAGTGTATATTGTGCCAAAAGAGTAAACATGGGAATGTAAGACAAGAAGGTAGACAAATGAATATAATATCTCAGAATGTGCTAGACTTGGTGTCAATAGATTTGATAGGTCCATTACCAAAGGGAAGAGGAAATGTACAATACATATTAACAATGGTAGATGTTTTTTCAAAATTTGTGAAATTATATGCCATAAAGAAACCAAACAGTAGAAGTGTATTAAGTAAAGTAACTAAAGAGTTTATACCTCAAGTAGAAAAAATGAAAGCAATAGTCAGCGACAATGGTCCATGTTTTAATTCAAATTTGTGGAACACAACTCTTAATAACTTAGATATTAAAGTTTATCACAGTACACCTTATCACCCACAAAGTTCAATAGTGGAAAGGACAAATAAAGAAGTAAATAAAATTTGTAGGATATATTGTCATAAAAGACACACTCAATGGCCTGACATTCTGTTATTTGCTGAATATGTGTTAAACAATTCAGTACAGGACACCATTGAAGCAATACCATATGAAGTAATGTTTGGAAGAAGATCTGATAATTTTCTAAGTAAAATAATTAAATTTCCAATTGAATGTAAATTTAATCATTTGAATAAAATTAGAATGGTAAGGGAAAACTTAATAAGTAAGGCAGAAAAAAGGAATAAAAGACATGATGAGAAATTAAATCCAATTAAGTATAGAATAGGTGACAAAGTATTAGTAAAAAACCATATTTTATCAAATGCATTAGATAAGAAGATTAAAAAATATTTCTTACTTTATGAAGGACCATATGTAATCGCAGGCATTAAAAGAGAAAATGCATATGCATTAAACAGATTAGACAATAATGAATTCTTTGGGATCCGTAATGTAAGGGAACTAAAGAGAGTCATAGAATAAGAGTATGAAAACTCTTTAAGTGTGAATGACCATACTGATGCTGAATGAGACCATTCTATTTAAGAAATTTTTAAAACATGGTCTATAAACTGGCTTGTGTGGATGGATGAATGTACAGAGAAGCACATAAAAAACAATACATGCTTATGAAATAAAACTTGTGACCTTCTCTTTAATGTAATGTGCCAATAAAAGAATAACCCCTCCAATTATATAAATATTTTTTTTTTACCTGTCAAAATTTAACCTTGAGGGGAATAAGCCAATTTTTCTTTTGAAAATATTGTAGGCTCCCATGTAGTCAGCCTATGCCCTGTCATAATAATGACAAATAAACCTTTTCAAAAAACGGGCTGACATAAAAATATCTGACCTTAACGGTCAGATAAAACAATAAAAAATATAAAATTCATTAAAAAAAAAACTGACAATAATAGTCAGATTAGTATAGGGTTGTATAAATATTTATAATAAGATGTGACAAGGATAATGTAATATAGTAGATAGTATATGTAATATGTTTCCAGTAGGAGATGACAATATAAGGATATTACAATATTGTTTATCAGTAAGAATATATTTATGAATTTTACAAGGTATTTGTGTATTATTATAACTTGTGAGTGTATAATCTGATAGAGTTAACTTGTATTGAACATTATGTTATGTGTAATGGACACGTTAAACATTATATTCAAAACATATAGAGGTTACAAGTATTTAATTTAAAAGTATTTAAAACTTTAGTACTGTTCTTATATATATATATATATATATATATATATATATATATATATATATATATATTCATTGATATTTGTATTAATTGTAATTTGTGTAATTGATTTATATGTACATTGTAATTTGTGTAATCATTTAATATTAATTGTAATTTGTGTAGCTGATTTATATATTCATTGATATTTGTATTAATTGTAATTTGTGTAATTGATTTATATGTACACTGTAATTTGTGTGAACATTTAATACATTGTAATTTGTGTAATATGATTGTAAGCTTTGCTTTGATATTTTACTTTCTTTTAACCCTCCATCGGGCGCTTAAAATTAGAAACACCATCAGGCGCTCACGGAGGTTTCCTCCAGGTTAGCAAATAATGGATACAATTGTCGTTTACACTGTTTTTATTTGTTATATATTTATACTAATTTAATTACAATGTAATATATTCATTTTTAGATATTAAATAAAAATTCCTCTCTTATGTAATGAATTTTCCAAATAAGAAATTCAAAATCTTAAAAATGTTATTGTATGATAACAACATGATTTATTTTAAGGAATAATGCAGTTAAATGTAAAAATGTTTAACCTACTGTAATAATATATGGAAATTAAATTAGATTTAAAACTTCTTACAAAAGCATCTTACTTCAATTCTTGAAATATTATACAATTCTAATGTCAATTATAACTCTGAATTCAAAATTTATTCATTACATAAAAATTTCTTACACACTACACAAAGTTTCAAAACATTTTCCTTCTGGTTCTTATAACGACAATGTTCACTCCATAAACAGTACTGAAATGTTCCCTAGCACACTGGTACTGTACTGAATTGTCCTTACGGTGAGCTACCGCTGGACACTTCCATTTCTTCATCAGGATCATCACAGCTAACGCAGCTTACATATGAATGTTCACGACAAATAAAAACTTGCACTTGCTGCACCTTGTTTTTGATGGCCTATTCTTCTTCCAGTCACACAGGCAGCACCGGCCGGAAGTGACGTCGTCAGGTGGTGTGACTCTCCGTTGGTTTCCAGTTTCCTCAATGCTCATAATCTGACAAATTCTTTGTTTTACTTGCCTAGGAATATTTCTGTGGCTTAATCTGTACTTTGCATAGTCCTTACAAAAGGAAAAGGCCAGCTGCTTCAAAAAGTTCCTTCTTTTCATATTTGGTTGTTCGACATTTTTCTTTAGAATTATGAAACTATTGAGTGCGCCAATATCAAGAAGGGAGTTGAACAACCTCATTGGCCAACGATTGCAGATTCTGGCGGTTGAGTAACTCTCCTTATACTTGTCAACAGTGTCGACCCCTCCTTTACTTGCGTTGTAAAACAAGATTATTTCTGGTTTTTGGAAAGTAGGAGAGTCTTCTTGTAGATCTATAGCATCGTCATTGTGCATGGAAGATAACAAAATTACATCCTTGTTTCGTTTTGCATTGTACGATACCATAGTACAGTTGTTCCTGAAGGCAAATGATGAGCTTCCAACTGGCCGATCTTTGGTGTTTAGGAAGGAACACGGAATTTCTCGTTTGTTTTTCGCAGTGTGCCAACGATCGTTAGACGGTGATTAGACATAAGCTATTCACAAAGAGGTATAGACGTAAAGAAATTGTCTATAGTTACATTTCGGCCTGATCCTGAAATTGGCTCAATCATACGGTTGACAACCTCCTTGGCAGAGTTATCAACAACAAAAGGCCCGTCAGGTTGTCTTGCAACATAGAGCTCTAAGTTAGATGTGTAAAAAGTCTTTGCACAAACTAATGCATACACTTTTAGTCCATATCTTGCTGGTTTTGACTTCATATAGACTCTGAAACCACAACGCCCACGAAATGACTCTAAAATTTCGTCGACAGTAACAAATTCACTAAGCACAAAATTCTTCTGGCAGTTTTCTACAAAGTCATTGAATAAATCTCTCATAGGAGCCATGTTATCAAGAGCCGATCTGTCTTCTCGCGTAAGGATGTCATCAAATCTCATACAGCGAAGTAAAAACTTAAAACGTTTGATTGACATACAACATCTGAAAAATTCCACTCCAGTACCATCTGTTTCCCAAAGATCTTCTAAAATAGTGTGGCTGCTTTTCATGACACCAGCCATGTACATCAACCCAATCACTGATTTCATTTCAATTGGTGTTGTCGTATAGGCATCCCTTTCTCTAGAAAATTTATGTATATTCTCAGTAATGTATAAGTTTGTGTAACCTGTTATGTCATTGATGATATCATCGGTAAAAAATGTTTTCCAGGAATTAAGAGGAGTTTTTGCTTCTTTAGCACAATGAGCTACATACCCCATTCTCATTCTCAATAGGTTTCTGCTAGAAGTTCTAGACAGAGCATTTTCGTTAGGATTTAAATCCCAAAGCATATGTCTTCCTTTACTAATGTAAGCTTCTTTCCCATTTCTTCTTGTTACAATATTTTCATTTAGCCTAGCAGTCAATGGAACGTTTTCCAAATCATCGAAATCAGCGATTGACAATGAATTATGTGTTGAGTTTTCGTTATAGAAAAGGATTTGTTGCTCACCAGATTGCTCCTGTATGTCTTCTTCATCGTCTGATCCAACATCCAAATCTACATCATCTACTACGTCGTCTGCAAAAAGTTCCCGAACAAATCCACCGGTTGGTCTTTGGATATATTCATACTGTTCTTCCCTCTCCACACTGTCCAAAAGTCTGACAACTCTCTCGTATTCATTCTCCATTTCACAAAATTCAAATAAAATATATAGTAAATTTAAAAAGAAACCATCACAGGTCACACATTTAGGCGCACACGGATTATTACAACATAAAAACTAAACACAATAAGGCGCTCACAGAGATTTCGTCCAAGCACTACAAACACACCATCGGGCGCTCACGGAGGAATCGCCCATTCACGCACGGAAGTAGACCTCATACTGACACATTTTGATAAATAAAAGCGAGAGGCTATTGTTTCGTTTCCCCGAAAAATGCTCGTGAAGTACACTGCGGGAAACGACTGCCGACATCAGAAAAGTAGTACTATTTTTAATAATAAAACATACACGGAGGAAAACTCCGTTTAGCGCCCGATGGAGGGTTAAATGAATACTTTTAAACAAAATTATCAAGAAATTTAAATAATAGCTTAATTGGGCAAAAATTTAAAAGATTTAATTGGAGGAGAAATATAAATTGATAACAAATATGTGATCAATTTATATTTGGGGGTTGTGTAACAGGTCAAATTACGACATTTGAATATTCGCGGGGAATTGGCAGACTATGACGTCAATGAATCGGCAGACTGTGACGTCAGTGAATCACATGTTGTCGGAATTGAGATTTATTTAATAACGAAGAAATTTATTGAACTTTATTCGGGAAAAGATTTGATTAATTAAAATTAAGTAAACATAACCAAAATTCGTGTTTTACAAAAACATTAAATAGAATTACGCAGAAAAGCCAATTGTGGTATGAATGACTTGTATATTGATGACGTCATAAAGCACATGTTGCTAAAAATTTAAATAAAAAGCTTTGAAAAAATAATAAAAAGAAAATAGAAATACTTAAATTGATTAATTATAGTAAACGTAATAAATTTCAACAATTATAAAAAAAAGAATTAAATTAAATTTATTCGTGAAGACGCTGATTTGAACGAGAGAGGGGATGAGTATTGTTTTGAGTCGGTATCCATCGTTTTATACGGAGATTCCTTCTTCTTTCACCAGACTCGAAGCAAGGAGGTTGTGTTAGTTCTCCTGGGATAGTAATGATCTGTTGTATAGTATATTGAAATTTAATCAAGGATGGGATATTGTTTAGACTTTTAAAATTATCAAAGCACTGCAAGGTGAATGAAATTATAATATGTGTTGAGAGTGTGACATTTAATAAATTAATCTCGTGGTCACTTCGTTTGACTTTCTTTAAATATATCTTTTATAAAAAGTGTGGAGTGATGTTAAATTTTGTAATCATTACTTAACATATTTTGTAACCCTGACATACACACAGACTAGTCTCTGGTGATAACACCAGAGACGTTCAAATCTAATAATTTTTGAGTAATACCGAGGGAATACAGCTAGCATTGGGCAAGATGGCGACTGATACCATGATGAGCAACATGGTACAACAATGTGCCACTGGTGACAAGGGGCGTACAACTACATGGTGAGTCAATAACTGTAAAGAACTGACTTTCAGCAAATTATCGCAACCAACGTGGGGGTGACACACAGCAAATTGGCGTTATAATCTGCCACTCTCATCAAATTGACATCACTTCAAATCTGACATACATCAAACAAGGATGTAGCTATAAGTTAATAAGAAAGGAAAATATAAGAATGTGACTCATTACAAATTATGTGGCATTGCTGACTGAACTAACGTATTAGTAAAATGGTGAGTGTTTTGAAGGGGATAAGATTGTTCTGTTCAAAATGAAATATACAGCTTTTACATTCTTAGAGTTATTTAACCATCCAGGTAAGGATTCTTGAAAAAGGCTTATAGAATATTAAGATAGCCCACTGCCATGTTCACATATCATACAATATAAGTCCAAACCTTATTTCCTGACAAGGGAAACTTCCACAAGATTTACTGTTACAAACTATTGATTACTAAGTCTAGTGTTGTCTGTATTCACAGATATATTTATGTCTTAGGAATTAGGAATTGTCAACAAACGACTTTGCAGGGTACTTACTTTCATCTTAACCCCATTATTAAAAAAATACACTTACCGGAGTCCATCCAGGACTTTCATGGATGGGGATCCCATTTTCATCATAGGCAGTGTCCTGCAAACACCATTACGTAATTACCTAAGTTTTAATGAAACTAAAACATAAAATAATTACGAGATTCATGAAACAATAATATTTTAAGCAATTTCAGAGTTAAAATTGCTGATCTACAACAAAGTGATTACACTTAAAAAAATAATATTACAAAGTGATAATTTCCTAAGGAAAGTGTCTTTACTGTTAAAACCTGATTTGCATCCCATAACAACTAGAATGAGATTGATAAACCAGTGCCTTGAGGCATATTAATGCCTGACTGTGGTGGTGCAATCATTAAGTGCAATATATATGTTTTGTGTTGAGAGTTTCATTTCTGACTTCTTCTTACATAGTGAAGTGAGAGGGGGGGAGGTTAGACCTGTAAAACACTTAGGTATTTGATCACAGTATTTTGATCAGAATGTTGATTTGTTTTTTGCATGCTTAAAAACTAAATTTAAATTTTAGTATTTGATACCTAATAAAGAGGATAGATTCTTAACAAAATCCCATATTCTTTTTATTGTAATGCCTAATAATCATAATCCTGAATTCAGTAAAGAACTATAAACAAAGAATAATCTGTAACGTTAACCATCTTAACATAGTTTAAAATTAAACAAGAAGGGACCTAATGGAAGCTCTACACTGTAAACAACTCACCGGGTTGAAGTCCGGATGTCTGAAGGATGGATACTCATACGCACCTTCGGGTTTATAAGTTGTCTGAAATAAAAACTAAATTGCATTACAAAATATCATAAACACACAAAAAAAGTTAACATGTTGATGAGTGCTGGCATGTTCACTATTGCCTGACTCAAGGAAGTGCACTATTCAGTAATTGTTCAACCCTAAAAGAATCAGAAAAAAGTAATCAAATTTCATTACTTATTTATTTATGCTTTATTTGTTCAATAATAACATATTTATAAAAAATGTTTACCAAAAATTCTAGTTAATTTAGTTTGTTCATATGGTAAAAATTACAATTTTAATTAATAGCAAAACAGAAACAAAAAGTAAAATTGTAATAATAATCATTGAAATATATAGATTAATTAAGATCAAAAACATATGTGCTGGCCCACACTTTCTTTTGGGATAACTCATCAACAGGTTAAAATGTATTTTTAAACTACCCCTTACATATTTTGATCAGAATTATGTCTTCTCACGTACTTTACAAATCATTTCATAATACTACAACATAGACTATTTAGTTTTAAACTTCTGATATTTATTGCCACACCTCTAAACAACTAAGCAAGCTGTCATTTATGTTACTCTCATCTCATCATTGGAGAAACAAAACAAAAACTAATTTAAAAGAGAGAATCATTCCAAACCGCCCTAACCCAACTCTTAATTTTCAAGATATAACCTATACATTGAGACACATTATATTAAATGCTATAAAATATATTGTTTTAATTTGAAACTCCTATTAGTTTGAGAAGAGTATTTTAAATTCAAAAAATAATGCTTGGGACTATTATATTTGACATTCATCTCTCAGTAGCCATTTAAACCAGTAATCATATCTAAATTTGCTTTGAAGATTTTACTTATTTTATCATTGTTAAAACTGTTGAAATCAGATAAACCCAATTGGCGGGCTGAATTAACATGACAATGTTTTACATTTCCAGGAAGGTAGAGTCTCTTATTTTAATACTTGTGACCATCAAAGGTTAAATAATCACAATGTAGATCAGTGGACTGGTGGAAGAGGATGAACTGAGTGGCCCTCAAGATCTCCTGACTTAAGTTCTTCACATGGCCTCAATGTTGGATCAAACTTTTTCTATGTTTTTCAGTAGCTACTACATCTCAAATTTAAAATTTTTACTATATTGTTTTATTATTTTGATGTTTGTATATTTATTATTAGAATTTTTAAACATATATGTTTTTTCACTTACACCACTCTCACGTTCCTCCTCGCTTGGAGTCTGAAAAATATTTTAAATATGATTTAATTACAAAGTATTTTTACAAGATTAAGTAATAAGAGCAAAATAGCATTAGATATCACAGAAAATAAATTCATGAGATAGTAATAGTTTAATTCAAATCTCTAAGTTTTCTCAATTTATTTCATAAACACAAAATATAGAATAAAATAAGTAACAAAATATAATATTAATAACAACTATATAAAAGTTTTGACATGTTTCAAAACACAGGCCATAGAATAAAACCTACCTTCAAATGTTCTTCGGATTTAGTTGCAGCCTGAAATTGGAATAAAGTCAAATATCAGTATGGAGAAAAATTAGTGATGGAACAATTTTAAGGATAACTGTTTCACTCTTAAAATTATAAAAAATAAAGAACTTAATACAGCTGTAGGATAATTATTTTCTTCAAAAGAAATAAAGATTCTCGTCACTTACCTGGATATGATGTACTGTTTCAACTCTGACGTTGTTTATAAAATATTCTTAATATGACATTTATAAATTTTTGTTTTTATAGATTAGCTTTACAACAATAAGTAAGTCTGGTCGTACAGTACTACAGTATGTACTTACATGCATAACATTTGGTTTAGTAAAACCTTGAACATGGGGTCCTGCTTTGCTCTGGAATGATTAAGACAAAATTATTGTCAAAAAGTACAAACAAATTTATTTAGAGTACAATAATATCAATGCAATATACTGTAATAGTAAATCATATTTTGATAAAATGATCGTTAATTGAGTTTTAAAATAAAATATTGAAAACTTAAGTAAAAAATAAAATAAAATTGTACTAAGGGGTAAGTTCTTTGATTTGAATTACAATAGGGGTTCATATACTCATTTTATAAAATAAGACGTAATATTTTTGATTTTTTTATATAATTTGTAATAAACAGAATATTATCTTCAAATTTTAAAATTTATTTTAGTATGGAACATACATTTCGACATTATTGTCAACTGTTTGCAGTTACAATAATCACACTGAGTTCAATTTATTGGAGTATGTATCTTATAAAAAATTACAAGGACATATAATAAATAATGGTGATAATTTCTTATAAATAAAAAATTGTTGAATCACAAGAACAATATAATTTTACTTAGTTTTTAGAAGAGAAACCATTATGATAGTTCCCTTTCCCATCCCCAATACTAATTACAAAAGTGTTCAGGAGAATATTGTGTCATGCACAGAAAATAACTGAATTCTTTTGGCCCAGAACTATGATTTCCACTTAAGAGTTGTTACAGCATTCTGAATGATGATTTTAGCTATATATTCCACTGATTTATATGGGTATGGTTCTAAAAGTTGTATTTCATGAATACAAAGAAGAAAAATATACATGATCACTTGATTAGAGACACAATTTGTACTTGATGAAGACAACAGCTTCTTGATAAAAAGTGTAATTGCTGATAAAACTGCTTAATATTCACCACTGAGGTTAAATATCAGTGATTTGATTTAAAATTAAAACTGAAAATGAGACAAACACATATCTTAGTCAGTGAGGACTTTTAGTTAGGATAAAAGTAAAATAATTAACATTTCTGGGAAGTGCAGAAATAGATATATCCCTTCTACAAGCCTTGTTTGAACATTCATGAGTCAAAAAGTTCAGTAACAACAAATAAACACATCTCTCAATAAGTGCTGTGAAGTGTAGGAATACCAATACCCCTTCTGCAAACCTGCTTGAATATTTAAGTTACTTACACAAAAGTTAACTACAGTATATAGTTAAACAATTTGGAGAGTAAGTATGCAATACAAATTAATCTAAAAACGATGAACAAACAATTTAAATGTTCATTTTATTACATATAACACAATATAAATTTAAGTAGAAAATCAGGTGATGCTTACCTTCCCAGCCAAGGCATGAACAGGTAGATTACCCTGAAGGTGAACATCGGATTTTTCCTAAAGAAATTAATAACATAAAAAATAACAGAAGATGTTAGGAGGAGAGATATTGGTTGAAGAACAACAAATATTTCATTGGATCCACAATTTAGTTTAATAAAAATTTACCTTTTGGATTTGATTTAAATATTTATTAAAGCAAAGCCAAATTTACATTAATTTTTTTGACTATTTTACTGTAACTTACGGTAAAATATAAAATCAAAAAGGCATTCTACCTTCACACTAGGATGAACAATAGGAATCTGGGAGATCAATTATTACTACTGTATACATAAACTCGAGAACCAACTGTACAGATAACAACACAAAATGTTTATTCCAATAAGAAGGTACTGTAACTTCTAATTGTTCTACCTCTTTACTTTTGGTTGTAGAGTTTGTCAATTTTGTCATTTTAAATATTATGACATATGTATCCAAATGCTTTGTAGGTTTTTATATTTTATGGGTAATTTTTAAATATAAAAAGATTTCACTAAAACAATTAAACTATGCTATTGCTAATTAAATATTTTGAAACCTCTTTCAAAAGTGTAAAATTCTCATAAATGTAACAGAACTGAAAATTCTTCACAGTAAAAATAATTTTTAAAACTCTTAAATAACTATTTTACTACTAGTAAATAATTTTTTAGTATTAGCAACCAAAGCAGCCTAGGTTCAACAGTTGACCAAGTGATTGATGAATTAATGTTCGAAGCCTTATACAATTTCCTTTTAAAACAATGAGGTTCCCTATGTAATATTCTAATCTTACTTTATCTCAATTTATAGTATGACTTTTCTGACAACAATATGAGTAATTTTACTTTTTCTGTTGATCCCTTTCTTGTCTTCTTCTAATATTTTTATTTATTTTTGTTGTATCTCTTCTATATATTCCTCGTTTGGAACACTTCAATCTAGTTTGTAATTATATGTTAGGTTAGTTATCCACCAAAGATCTGCAATCTGAATGCCTATGAGTTCAAATGAATTTGTTTATAAATAAGTTTTAAATGTTTAAAATCCAAATTTGAGCTTTAGTGCGGTAACATACTGATATACAATCATTGATGACCATAAGATTGATTTTAAGTAGAACTCACCAATCCTGCACAAGCATGCTATCACAGAGATAGAGTGCCTCTTTGCACTATATATGTGAAAAGTAAACTATGAGTGAGATTTCTTTTCAAATCTGGGGAGAAATTTAAAAAAAAAACTTTAAATTTAAAACTAACAAATTACATTTAATGTACTCACACCAACTCCTGCAACTTTTCTTGAACCCTGTTTCTCTTGTTGTTTTTCTTTCTTCTTCTTTTTCTTCTCCTTAGGGGACAACTTGGGCTTTTTCTTTTCTTGTTTTTTCCCCTTATCTTTGTTCTTCATCAGCATTCCCTCCTTTATATTGAGGAAACAGATTTGTTATTTGTTTTATTAAATATAAACATGTTTCTTAGTACTTAATTTTATAAACATTTAGAATCTGTAAGGTTCTATTTATATTGCACATGCGCTTACACATGTACACACACACACACACACACACGTCAAACAGCGGCATTACTTTTGCATTCCTTAGGCCCTTCTTACATTAGTCAGCTGGTTGTGCAGTGGAGCTTATAAGCGAGTTACGCCATTACACATTAGACTTCAGTGGCTAGCGGTACAACCGTTTTTATATAACAATTTCATAGTGTGTCCTATTACAGTAAGTTTAATTCAAAACAATGACCAAAGCGCAGTAATTCTCAGCTGAGCGGTTAGCGGCGGGTAAGCAAAGCTCGCATTAGCTGTCTTTTGGTTTTGCGCTGCTGATTTTCAACCTGCACCACCAGACCACTTAGTGTAGAAAGGTCCAATATAATCATATATTAAACAACACTAGGATGCTAGTGGTACAACTCAGCGGCCTAGTGTAATAAGGACCTAAGGAATGCAAAAGTAATGCCGCTGTTTGACTTTACGCTGTTTAAGAATTTAATGTTTAGATTTAGTCCATTCCAGAAACACTACTTAATTTTCAATAATCATACTTTATAGGTTTGTTAAACTGAAAATCCTTGAAGGTTTTTAAATATAATATTGTTTTGTATAATTGCTTATTTCCACTGTATTTGTTAGTATTAATTCTCCTGTTGAGTTGTTTTCAGCAATTTGTAATTTTTTATCAGTCAAAATTTAATATTTTTGTAACACTTTGATCATCTGGTAATATGCTAGAAATAACAAAATTAAAAGTTGTAAGTAAATCTCTTAGTCAGTATTTTTACAGTCCTGTTTCAACGGGGTCAACCCACTTGGCTGGTACTTAGTCACACGTCACGTCAGCCTATAGTATGTTTTCTCTCTCCACACAATTTATACATACTCTAGGATAGTATATTAGAATTTTATAAATGTTGATGTTTTTAAATAGTGCATCGCAAATATTGAGTACAACTTTCATCAGAATACTTACTTGTAGGTGATTTTTTCCAATTGCATGATTAGCCTGAAAAGAAAACATAAATATTAATTTTTAAAAACATAGAATTACTTGGAATAATATATATACATACAATCATTAATATTTTTATAAATGGCAATAGCCTAATTTAATTTAAATAATAAATATTGAATCACAAAAAGTTCTTGCTCCACCAGGGCTCGAACTCGGATCTCTCACTTGCCAGGTGTGTGCGCTACCACTACACCACAGAGCCCTTACTTTTTATGATTAAATTATTTTGTATTTGGTCATTTCTCTCACATTCTTCCAATCTTATGTTAGTTTGGTTATTTAAATATATATGTGAAATAGTTATATAATAATATATAATTATTTATCCTGTTCAAAATTGTGTGTTAATTAACTCTGGTGAAATTTATCTTAATAATATGTACAAATTATGTATTAATTGACACTTCATCACATTAAGAGTTATGGCTAACATTAGCTACTTAATCTTGTTCTATGTAATTTTTGTTAACTTCCTTCTCTTCCCAGACAATTTATTCTTACAATGTTGTTGATTTGATTTTATTGAAAATACATTGTAACTGTTATTTCCAGTTTGCATGTTACATTTGAGGAATGTAGCTATGTTGGTAACAAGAAAATAACCTCACCAGATGAGTGTTTTCACTGTGGTGAGTGGCAGGCGGGTGAGTGGGAGTAAATGGATCAGCTTCACCCTCTGGAAGACTGACAACTCCAGGAGGAGTAGGAAGGTCTGGATCTGTGGATCGGTATATGGCATCCCAGAAGGAGTCAGGCTAAAATCAGTCCAATACAAGTATCGACCAACATATTCTTTTGTATCAATTCAGTTCAAAAATATATAGAAATATATTATAAATGTTCAACTATTTCCAAAATTTTACAGAAAATGTTCTGTTATTTTGTTGTGTTATACTTGTATAGGCTTACACATATACGTATAGCGTGACAACAATATTATAACTAGCTATATAAATATACATAATTGGTATT
Organism: Homalodisca vitripennis; assembly: GCF_021130785.1. Classification (NCBI taxonomy): domain Eukaryota; kingdom Metazoa; phylum Arthropoda; class Insecta; order Hemiptera; family Cicadellidae; genus Homalodisca; species Homalodisca vitripennis. The sequence goes on from NC_060208.1 coordinate 108,006,259, forward strand.
ATATCTCGTCACATATATTGTTCATTATAAATTTGCTCTTCTGGTCCATTAAATTATGAAGTGTTGTGAGAGATACAGTATGCTATTCATCAAAAAAGGCCACAAACACACTAAAGCTGCGATTGAAAGTTCCATCATGATAATCCTCCAGCTCACAAATCTGAACTTTTTCAGTAGTTTTTGGCTAAGCCTCAAATTATATAGGTGCAACAACTCTTTTACTCACTTGATATTGTTCCTTGTTACATTTTTGTTCCCAAAATCAAATTTTAGCTGAAAGAATGTTGATTTTAAAATGTAGTGGAGATATAACAAAATATGGTGTGGCAACTTTTCAAAATGCAGTGCAGGGATTACAAAAAGCAATTTCAAAACCTGCTTCAAGCTGTAGAAACAGTGCTGGGCGAAGTGTATGCCACCAGGAGTGAAATACCTTGAAGTAGTATGTCTCAAAGCTGCAAGTTCATCACTAGTGGTGCTTCAATACCTCACCTCAGTTAATTCTTCACACACTAGTATTGTACTCCACAATGACATGTTGTGTACATAAAAGAACTTGTTTAAAAGTTAGATTGAATATTGTCCATTCTTTATCAACACTCTACTTTATCACTACAGAATGATAAAAGACCCTTAGATGATAATATGGTACACAGGCAATCTTAAGATGGCCAAAACTTTGAATATGTATGTGAGGGAATCAATACATAATTTGATTGTTAAGGAAAAAGACCTACAGACTTAGATCCCACACTGAAGTCTGTCACTGATTTGAGATTCATAGCATATAAATGTTAGCGTATTTAAGTTTCAAATTCTTTATTTTGCTTAAGAGCATTCCAAATGAAATTAACATATTTCATTTTTAAATAAGGTGATTATTTTTAGTGTGACAAATGTAATATAAAGTAAACATTTTCTCCATTATTGCTAAAATTAAAATTCCCCTCATCACTGTTTGTATTTTAGTGAACATTATTTAAAAGTTTTATTTGAATAATTCAAACCGCCTTTAGATTAGCTTCATAAACATGAGCGAAAAGTCTTTACAAAGATCAATTTTTAGTATCAAAAGATAAAAAATATTATAACCTATTTTAGTGATAACATATTATTAAGATAAAATTTGATCCAATTAAGGACCAATTAACTATTCTAAAAAACGATTTCAGTGAATGTTCTGGAAGTGCAAGAAGCACTACAGGAAATGGTTTGTAGACAAGAATACTCTGAAAGGGACCTGGTCACCATGATTGCAATATGACACATCTTCAGATTACAGTATAAGATTGAATACTTTCCAGCCAAACTTCATATTTCAGGATGGAAGAATAAATTATCAATATAGAACATCAAAATTAAAACTCTGAAATAAACCAAATTATACATTATAGATAAATAAAACAAATTTTCAGGGAATAACCCTCTACCCTTCATTCTAGGTTAGACTCCCTTCAAAATTGGTTCTTTAGATCAGCCAGTGAGACTGGACTCACCTGGTGATGCAGAGGAGCAACGTAGGGTTCCCCAGCGATTGGAGCGAAGGTCCCTTGCCAGTTGGTAATCTCTACTGTACCACTTACAGGATAATCTTTGATCAGTTCTTGCTCCAACTCAGCCTTTTTCTTGGGGTCCACCTCAGCCTTCTTCACTTTCATCATCTCCATTCCAGGTTTTTTCAAAGTTTCAAGTTTCACTGAAGTTTTTAATGGAAGATCTGCTCTTATCCTAGAGTCTCCAGGAGCAATAAAAGATTCCATTTTATGTTCTACACTGGCATGTTTTACTTTTACTTTTCCTTTTGTACTCAGCATTGATTCTACTTTAATCCCATCCTGCTTCCCAGGCTCTCCTTTAATATTTATTGCTCCTGCCAATTTAGTCTCATCTTTCATTTTAGTTTTTTTCCCACCTAATTGAACCTTCTCTTTTTCTAAATCTCCTTTGAGCATTGTCCCATGTTCATCTATTTGTTTCCCTTTTACTTCTTTCTTCTCATTTGGCGATTTTTCCATTTCTTTAATTCCAAGCTTTCCTTTCCCTTTGGCCAAAATTGTTTTAGCAATTTTTGCTTCCTTCTTTTTGTCCAATTTGATATCGATCTCAGTTATCTTCTTATTTTTCTTCTTCCTGATCTTCGTTGTTATCTTTGGTTCTCCCCCAGATTTTAGTTTAGACTTATCAGCCGATTCTGATTTCTAAAACAAGGTGAAGATAAAACGTTTTACATTAAAAACTGAAAGATAACACTTTGGAATGTAAAAGCATTTTGCTACAATCTGCTATTTACTTTAACAATAGAGAAGTTTAGTGGCAGTATGTGTTCTAATTTAATTCTTTATTAATTTACTAATTACTTACATCATTAATATATTAAACTGAAGTTGAATTTTTTCTCTGTAAATATATTTAATATTGTACCTACAAACCTTCCTGTAACAAAATTTAAAGTACACCATTTGTAAGCCTCACCATGTCTGCAGTATTGAATCTATACACAGATCTACGATCCTGTAAAAAAAGAATTCATTAACATTCACAGTACAACAGAACAAGAGCCAATGTATTTAAATTGCATAATATTTAAAGCAATGTAAATAATACTAAAAAATTCCATTTTTATTAAAAATAATATTTGCAATTAAACATTATGTTAAATAGTCTACATTGATAAATCTTAATCATTTGTTTTCATATAATTATGTGTTGAAGTGTTATTAAAACACTTTATATTTGAATTATTTTCTAATCAATTCATTACTTTTCCAACTAGGAAAACATTTTATTATCAATTGAAATTTGAACAATATAAAATTCAACTCATTATAGACCAACTGTAAAAAAAGCAACATTTTCTTGTAAATGTATATACACTCACACTTGCCCCTCCAACAAAACGATTGAACATGTCATAGAGTTCCTAAAACAAACAGATGTAAAAGTAATATTTTAATTCATTTCATTATTTAAACATAAATTAAGCATTTAAAAAACTAATTAAAAAATGTAAAAAATAAATACTTTAAACAAAAATTATTTACAGAACTAATAGTGAATAGTTTTACACATTAAATATTTATCTACCTCTATTCTAGGCTTTCATTTATACCCACAACTCACCAATCTTCTTGTTGATCAATGATATCCAAAGAGTAGAAATTTAGAAAAATTAAGTATCCAAAATAGACATAAGACCCTATTATTCATAACAAACGTAGTCTAAGAATAACCATGGTCAGAGTTCTGTACTACATTCTTATTCCATAAAAAGTTACCAAATTGTAATTGGAAACATTTCACAAAATCTAAATTTATGAAACTTTAATACCAGTTCAATTAATTACCAAGCCACATACCAAAGGCGGATCAAGTCCTAAATTTCAGGGGGGCCACTTAAGGTTTAGTTTACCATCATTAAAAGGAAGAAAGTTATATTTCAACACAACAAAAAAAAAAAAAAACAGTTTGTAAATAAATTTACTCATGCTCAAAGATTGGTTCATAAAATTAAAATCATTTTTATTTTTGTATTGCTATGGTATGGGAATGATTAAGTTTTTCCCCAAAAAATGACTTTTATTTTAAATCTTGGCGGTGGTCATTGCCCCCTTCTCCTGGATCTGCCACAGCGACACATTCATATTTCCTGAAACTCTTAGGCCTATATTTTTTGCTTATATAAAGTAAACAATGTAGAACTAACAATATAGAAAAGCCCATAAGTTTCACATAATATAAGTATCTGAGAGAGCAGCAACTGCTCCAACTAGCTGTGGAAACTTCCAGACTATCTTCAAAGGTAAAGTAAAGTTCCTGATTATCAAATCTATATAAATACGAGTCCCTACTCCAGACAATGATGTCGATACCACCTTAAAGATAATATAAAATATTATTATTACAGTACCACATAGCACAGTGTCTCTAGTAGTATTAGGATTCTAGGAGTCACTACACTAGACACTGATTCTAATCAAAATTTCAATTTTGTAAGTTAGCATTCTGTAATAAATATATACATAATCATAAAATACACAATGAATTTTTAACTCACATCCTCTATATGAGGTTTGGAATCATCAGGGTTTTCCCTTGTGGTCCAAAGCTGAAAATGATCATTTTCAAATATTATTATGTGATTTAGTTCTATCCCAATAATTCATAGAAGATAGTGAATTGAGAATATACTTGTAATACACATGTGGCATATTTGCATTACAATCAGAAAAATTGTAGTGTGAATATATAACAAAATTGAAACTGTTATTATCACAGCTTTTCAATTTTCACTGTTGGCTATTATTCATTATGATAAGTTATGATTAACAATTTCCACTCAGTCTTCCAAAACTGTTTCTTTTTCTGCTGCATATTTGTTATAAATATCACAATTTAAAACAAATTAGTTTATTTTAGTGTTTTAAAAGTCTTTTGTAACTTTGTTCTGTTTTGTAAATGTACAATAAAAAAACAAACATAATTCTTACACACTAACAAATGTAATGTAAGATGTACCTATTTAAAGTTTGTAAACATTTAAGAGCAATCATGGATATAATAACCAAATAGTAAAGACAAATATTCTTTTTTTGTTACCTTGTTTGAGAATTGTATAGTGAGTATTAAGTTATACATTGTAGTGATTGTATCAATCACTTTTGATTGACTGATTTTTAGTCATTCCTCTGCTGGTACTTTACAGAGGAGGCAGGCCAGCTGTAGTGAAACAACCTTGAGTTTTCCCCCCAAAAAACAATGTTAAACCTCATGCACTTTTATACCATTATTTGTGGTCATAGCATTATAGGATGTGTTTAATTTTAAATATGTAATTAATATGAACCCAACAGTTAATTAGTTTATTTTTAGTAAATTGTATACTTTTTGAATATTTAAACGATGAAGTACAAAAAGGTTGAGATTTTTTCTGAATAACTGAATTTGGACAAAAGATTAAACACTAAAGTTATATCTACTTCATTTACTATCTGTATAAGTTTTATTTAATACATTTTTGAATTTTATAATAAATTATTTACATATTTTAGGTGAATGATAGTGATTAACTTTTCATGGTCACACACAAAACTCCTGATTTATAATATCGTTTGTTGGTTACTTTTGTATATTAAAAAATTGTTATATTACACTTGATATTTTTAGACTGGTTTGCCATTTTAGTTTGTTATTGGAGCTTTCAGTACAGCATTAAAAGAATAACATGTGGTTTAGCACTTTGATTATTCTTGGGACGCATTTTGTGGCAATTAAATTCAATCACTTGGTCTGTGGATTAAAAGGAAGTGGAATAATGGTTGAGGTGAAAAGGATTGTGTTTAACACTAGTTCAAATACCTGCAAAACTGTCTTGTTTACATCAATCTGGTACATTATGACTGACTAAAGATTTAATCTCATTAAGGATCCTATATATTAATTATCCACTACTTTGTTTTTTTTGTATGTTTTTTTTATTTCGAGAATAGTGAGGTGATGTTGGTATTGATATTATTATCACTTGAAACCTGTAATAAGGTTTTGTGGTCACAGCCAGGTGGTACTTGGTTGGTGAAGAAGTGAAATTGGAAAAAAACTCAGGCAAGAGTACACCTGAGATCTTTCACTTATCTATTACTCTCATCCTTCATTAATACTCCTCTTCAAACATGTATTTGGTTATGTTGTCGTCTTAGATAGGTAATTATGTATTAAAAGTCAGCTGTAGTGAAATGGCTTTGTTTTTTACCTTATGTTACCTGTAGAACAATTTTTAACTTCTTATATTCCCCTCTCAATACTTATAAGCTCTTATACGAGTACACTATTATTTTTAGTCCTAGAACTATAGGAGATAAGTTTATTTTTATATGTTGTCACATAAAACCAAATAACAGTAATAATTAACTTGTGATACCGATATGTCAACTTGTTAAAAAATGCCTATCAGAATTTTAATTTAAAAAAAATAATCATAATTAATATGACTTCAAATATTTTACAGATTTGCTTGTAAAGTTTATACTTTTTTGATATGAAAACGCGAAATTAAAAAGTTTGGAATTTGTTTAAAAAATAACAAATTAGGCTACACTACATGAAACAACTAAAAAGCATTTGAATGAGTTTCATTATCATTTGTTTCATTGGTATCACCAGTCATTTGTTTCAAATTTGACATCTTCTGTAATTAAAACAATGGAGCAGTGTTTGCTCAGTTTAACATTGTTCTTAGGGGGCAAAAAATCAAGATAGTCTCAGGTTCTACAGGACAGTCAAGTGCACAGACTTCCAGGTCATACAACATTTTCTCAATAACCATGTTACTGACCTTGGATTCACTGGGGATGTAGTGGACAGCTGAATCTTCATCATCAAAGTTGGGCCAAGGGGTGGTTAAAACATCTTCCGAGCTGGATTCTGCTGGGCCAGGATTGTGGTACACACTGTCATACTACCATACAATACATAACAGAATAGTAACAACTGATTCAGCATTAATAATGTATCCACTATTCAATCTGCAAGATATATGCATGGGGTCACTACAAACTTTGAAATCCTACTTGAAATGTTCAAAGGATTGAGATAAAAAAAATATAATCTTGGAAATATATACCTGTTCTCCTTTTTAGTATATTCAAAATTGTATGGCATTGTACAGGGAAAGGAGTGCCTTTGAGCTCAAGATATATAATACTGTCTTTATAGTATTATAGTATTTCATTTAATCAGACATTCTGGAAGAGATGTACTATGGGAGTAAAACACTTATATACGCTTTTAAGATGGAAAACAAGGCTCAAGTTCAAATCAAACAATCCCAAGATGAAGGTGTTACTCTCAAAAAAGATCCTGATATCTCTATCCAATAGCTCATATCAAATTATATATTTTCACTTGGGATAAGAAAATGAGGAGACCTCTCATTGCATCTAATCCTAAAAGGACCTTTGCACTGCTTCTGGAGTGACAGGATATTCAGGATGGTAAGCTTAGGGGTAGGAGATGCTTCCTGTCAGGATCCTATGAGTGATAACAGGCACTATTTCAGTCATGTTACCTTGGAAGAAAAGAAAGCCGACTCTGTTCCAGCCTTTTCCATTCATGTTTTAGGCTTGAAAATATGAAAAATCTTGGGTTGTCTTGATTTAAGTTACACATCGATTTTTGCTGTACCCACTATAGGTTCTAATTTTGTAACAAAATATTAATTACAACTCATGAATGGGTCTAATTTATACCAAAAACAATTACAACTTAATGTACGAGTTTGTTTTTTAACAACATACTTATTTAATAAAGGAGGGTGCTAGTACATTTTTACTTGGAGGCAACCCCCGAAACATTTTTTAATATATGAAAAAAATTAGTTTTATTGACCCCAAAACACCAACAAAATAAGCATTCGAAATGACCTGTGACAAACTATATCATAATTTACAGATTCACCTTTTTTCTTCAAAAGAGCTGTATGAGGACATTAAGAAACTTTTAAATATTTCTGTCAAGAACAGTACAAAGGATTTTATTGGAAAGGATGGAAAAGGCTCCACTTCAGGGTATTTCATGTCAACAATGTTCTCTACACTAAACTTCAGTTTCTGTGTACTTAATTTTAAGCATTAATAATCAGTGGATTTTAATTCATTGGCAATGTATAAATTTATGGCATACCTAGACATTCCTAAAATCTTTAATATCTTCCATGGTTATTTTAAAAGCTTGTAATTTTATAACACATATCTTATTTAGGTAATTCAGATCTCAGGGTGAACTAAACTGTTATTACCCTATCATTACATCCTATTTGTTATTTTAGCAGCTTCATTATGAATTCACAAGTATGTTAGATGATAGGTGCCTGGGACCTATGTATTCCCTATACATGAGGAGACATTATTACACATGAGTAGTCATCAATAAAATTTACAAACCATCATCATATATGCAAAAAATAAAAAAACTCTTGGAAATGTATAACACTAAAATTCTTTCCCATCAAGAAAAATAAAATAAAATTAAGGACTTACATTTCTATGGATGTAAATTACCTCTTCCGTTGTAGTTGAAGTGGTTTGTGTGATTTTTGGTGTTGGCAACCTTGTTCTAGTTTCCATTCTGACACGTCTACCAGCTTCTGTTGTTGAAAATTCCCTCTTCTCCTAAATTTTAATTTCTCTCACTGATCCTCGACTATTAGAAGACTGGTTAAAACTTAAATCATGCATTTGAATTCAGGTACAATAGATTTGACAAAATTAATAAAACTGTATAAGGAATTAAAACAAACTAATGAAATGTAATAAGATAATGAATAAATAACATTATTTTTAAAACATGCCAATGAATAAAATTACATTTCTTTAAACGTGATAGAGCATTTTTTTAAAATTTAAACTAAATGTAAAACTTTATCAGTCTGGAAACAAATTACATCTAAGAGGAGTTTCCAGTCATAAGTACAAAAATTAAGTTTTTTTACTCATAGCTCAAAAGTATTTTACAGGTTGTATTATAAAACATATATTATCTAAACTAAATCCTACAATAATAAAATATCATACCAGTTTTATCCACCTTTTAAACAGCTAGATGAAAACCGTTTAACATAAATATGTTTTATAGTACAATAGAAGATTAGAAGTATAGTGAAAAATTACTTAGGAGTTTTGTTTTATATATATGTTCATATGATTGGGATCTTGTTGTTTATGGTATTTATTTGTTAAAATTTTATTTTGGTTATGTTTTTTGTTTTTGGTTTGAGTTATGTTTATATGTTTTAATTCAGTGTGTTCTGATGAAGGGTTGTGTCAACTCGAAAATTAAACATGAGCACTGAATTTTTGTTTCTGTTTTTGTGTACACTTTAAAGTACTTCGAAGAGTATATATATATATATATATATATATATATATATATATATATATATATATATATATATATATAAAACCTGATTCACTTCTAATGCATTATCATACTATTTAATTCTAAATATATTAAATTAATAAAAATATTAGTATTCATACTGCCACTAAACTGCTACAATAATGGAAATGATGATATCTCACTATGAAAAGTATTATAATTATTAGAGTTCAAACAATGTAGGCATTTATTAAATATATGGTAGTTCAAATTAAACTTACATTTTTGCCTTTTCCCCTTTTTCTTTTATCTTTCTTACTTTTACTTTTACTCTCCTCTTCGCTAGTATCTTCTGAGGAAGAATAAACCGAAGCGTCTGAACTCATTGTGTACGATACCTGGAACAATTTGACCATATACTTTATTTTATTATTGAAAATTGCTTAGTTTAACATTTAAGCTACCTCCCAATAATTTGTGTGGTTGTTAAACTAAATAATTCATTGCAAACATCACAAAATGTGTTCCAGTACAATTAACGAACTTCGGTTTATTCTTCTTCAGGGTGCTTTGTAAGAGTTGTTTTCCAAACCAAGCCAACTTGCCTAATGACTCACCCACCTTCTTTTTACCCTTATGTTCGTCACTCTCTGAGACAGGAAATGCATCTTCTGCACTGGAACTCATTGTGTACGATATCTGTAATAAATTTATTCTAACAATAAAAACTTGTTCATTTCAAGTTTTGAACATGTTACTAAATCACTTTGCTGCTATAAACATTAAAATTGGCAACAAAACACACAGAACAAGAACAATGACCCAAGAACAACTCCAGTTTTTGATAAAGTTCATAAATTTCCTCAGATCAGCTTGTTTCCCCGGCTTACTGTAGGTAGATGGTAAAAAATAGAAAATTCTCATATTGTGTATTATAATCTCAGAAAGTGGACGTACAAAGAGAATGGTTTATTCTGAAAATTCTGTTTAAATAACAATGTTAAGACTAAAAAATTCCTAAAGCTATGAACTGTATTAAAATATTAGTATTTGAATAATGACTTGTGTTTTCAAGATTTTATTGTTCTTTAACAACTCTGTTGTCCTTAAAAATTGTTTACTCAATTGAAAAAGACTAAAATTTTTTAAATAAAGTACTTTGGATTCCACAGTGTGAAAATGTTTTATTAAAGCAGCAATGCTATACATTGTGTTCTCAATTCCCTTAGTGCCATGATAAAGTGCTATACAGTTTTAATTGAGATATAAATAATAATCTTTATTCACAAAACAGCAGTTACAGAATGAGTCTCAACCAGAAAGAAGAAGAGTTGATAGGAACAATCACAACTCAAGTAAATGGCACTTGTAATGTCAGACACGATTTTATTGTCAGTTATGGTGTATAACTATACAAGTTTACCATTTAACTAGGTTTGGTAGTTACCAACTGATATCATCTTAGTTATTCTAAAAAGTATACATTGTACTTAATGCATTGTATATAATATGCACATCTAATTAGTAATTTTGTAATTAAATTGAATAAATTATACCAGCTTCTACTTATTCGAATATAAGAATTAAATTGAAGTTTAAAATAATTGTGTTGTTATAATAGAATGGTTTTAACTTAAAACTACTTTAATTTATACATTAAACTAACTGTCCTGAAATTTCCTGAATAGAATACAATACTTCACTAATAAAGCCATTTTTAAGTTTCACATTTTTGCAGTTAATTAATTGTATTTGTTACTTTAGAGAACCTTACAACTTTTTCTGCAAATTATGCTGTTGCCCCATTATTGAAGCATATTGGGTGAAGAAAATTATTTAAAATGTTTTTTTTTCCAGTATAATTTCAACTTATATCTTTCAATCCTGATATCATTGTGCAATCACAATTTTCATGATTAAAATATACTTCTGCTATCTATTAGCAGATAACTCAGTCTATTTAATAGTACATCGTTCGATCAAAATTATTACAGACTGGACAGTTGGCATGTTTCTACATTGTATTATCATCTTTTAAATACAGTGCATTCATTTCTCAGTAATTATATATATATATATATATATATATATATATATATATATATATATATACAGTGTTCACAAAGTTCATAAATGAGTTAATTTTAATTTTATTTAAAATCTTATTCTGAGATTTTTATTTTTATTTTTTTGCACTGCTCTTATAAACATATGACACATAGATTGGCTAATAAGTAAAAAAGGTAAGAAAAAAATGAAAAAACAGAACTGATATGTGTAAAACAAAATAATAAGGAGTACGAAATACATGTATAACCTTTCAGTTGATGGTCAACTCACCTCTGAGGACCCTCCAGAGATAGCTTTCGAAGCACTGCTCTCGTCTGTAGAGTCCGAGGATGCTGGGGGGGAAGAGTCAGGACCTGAGTATACCTCTGCGGAACTTTCTAAGTCATCAGAGTCATCTTCTTCCGATGTCACTGACACTTCCTCTGTCAACTACAGCAGTAATTTTCTCACATTAACAAATCCATGTTAATATGTCATATACAATATCCTGATATGCATATCCATAATTTACTAATACTACATTTACCCGAGGTACCCTAGCTAATGCTCCAGATCCCTTCTCTTCTTGTTCTGGAGGCCTATGGCTGGCACACTTTTCTATGTGTCAGCCTATCTCTCTTCTTCACTCTCTTCTATCTGAGGTAAAGTTCCTCAACTCTTCGATTTAGTTTCCCTTTCATTTCTCCCACTAGGGGCCAAGCCACGGTGGAACAGCGTAGGCCAGGGCTGAATGGCTGGTGGTAAACTAGTCTTTACTATGCGTACTCTGTACACCGGCGACCCTCCAGTTTAAAAGCAGCTTACCCAGGCATGCGGGGCTCTGTCTGGGTCGACCTTCCATTCCCTAGCTTCTCGTGGGAACAATATGAAAAGAAAAAGAAACAGAAACAAAAACCAATACCAACCAACCCTTGAAACAGTTCCTGAAGCTGTTTCTAACCTACCTCTTCCTGCTGAGGTAGCTCCTGAAGCTACCTCGCACATACCACCACCTGGCAACACAACTCAAGAGGTTGTTATGCCAACATCCCTACCTTCTCCTCAACAAAGTGCCTTAGGAACACAGGAGGTTCCATTGCACACTGAAGCTCCCATACATGGCAAGGCTTTATCTGAGGAAGGCAGTACAAGCGCTGAGGAAACAAAATCCCTTCAAGATATAGAAGATCAGCTCCTCAACAGCCCAAGCACTCCCATGTCTACAGGTACGCTGGATGATGCCACAGAGCAACTCGGCAACCTCAGAATGAAGAGGCTCAATCTCACCACTGCTCAAAGAAGAGAAGCACTAAAGGCTAAACTTCTCGATAAGGGTGTGAAGCTTTTGACCCTTCCAAGTGGAGGAGGGGGAAAAAGAAGAAGAAAAAGAACCCAGAACGGCAGGAGGTCTCAACTCCGGGCCCAACTGCGGGTACCAAGGCGGGGGAGGGGTCGGCCAAACGCCCCAGAGGCACCTTGGTCACCCCGCCCTCCGCTGAGGGACCCGCAAACAAGGCTAGGAGGGAAACCCAAAAGCCCGAAGCCCACGATCCCGAGGCCTCTGGTAGCACACCCAAGGCTACCTACAGAGAGGTCGCTGCGATCAAAATGGCCATAGCCCTCGAAGGCTACCCGGAAGCGAAGCTTAGTGCAGAGCAAGGAGAAGCCATCGAGGACGCAATTATGGAAGAAATCCAACCCCTGGAGGATGGTTCCGTTCCATCGTTTGCGGGCACCTACCTAGAGAAAGGTGTTTTAATTGCTTCCTGCATCAACGAGCACACCAAACGTTGGCTGGAAGAAGTTATTCAAAGAATAAAACCTCTGGGAGATGACATCTCTCTGAGAGTGGGTCTGCGTAAGGACATCTTGAGGTCCACTAGGGTGTTTTTCAGAGCTCACCCGAAGCTTCTGAAGAAGACACCTGAAAAGGTACTTGAAATGTTCAATAAGCAGAACCCCAACCTAAATGTAAACGAGTGGAAAATCCTTCCATCCAAGCCAGATCCGAAAGGTTACGGATTCGTCTGCTTCCTGGACGAGGTCTGCTACAAGGCTGTGAAGGCTTCCAACTGTAGAGCCAACTTAGGACTCTGGCAGGTCTCAATTGTCTCCTCGACAGTCAAGGACAATGCCACGAGTTCTACAAATCAACCTCCAGCACAGTAGGGCTGCCTCGGCAGCCTTCTGCCAGTTCTTCCTCCAGGAGGGATTTGATCTGGCATTGATTCAAGAACCATGGCTTCACCAAGGGAGAGTGGCTGGCCTAAATGAAACCAAAGGTAAGTTAATTTACTGTACCTCTCTAAGGAATGTCAGAACCTGCATCCTGTTGAAGAGAGGCTTGGATTTTCTAACCCTCAACGAATTCTGCTCCAGAGATCTCACTGTGGGCACACTAACCTGGAAGAATGGAGGCATAGTGCAGAGCACAATTGTAGGCTCCGTATACTTGCCATATGATGCCAGGGAACTCCCTCCATCAAGAGACCTAGAGCTCCTGGTGGAAGAAGCACAAGCCAGACGTCAACAACTTCTTCTAGGTTGTGACGCCAACGCCCATCACTCTGCTGGATGGGGCAGCACTAACCCCAGAGGTGAGGCACTTTTACAATTTCTTCTAAGTAGGGACCTATTTATATGTAATAAAGGTAACCGCCCTACGTTCGCAACACGAATTAGACAAGAAGTTATTGACATAACAATCTGCACACAAGGTATACTTGGAATGGTTGATAAGTGGCACGTAAGCGAAGAGGCCTCATTATCGGATCACAGGTATATCCGCTTTTACTTGCAAGATGAGGTTGCAGAGGTCCTCTATCGCAATCCCAGGAGGACTGACTGGTTGGGATATAAGTCTGACCTTCAGTCACAGTTGGGATCGGTAGGCGGAAGGGTGCGATGCTTCACAGACATAGATCAGATAGCTTCTGACCTGCAGAATGCTATAATCAATAGCTTCCATGACAATTGCCCATTGCGACGGGGGAAGAGTCGAACCAATACTAAGTGGTGGACTGCGGACCTCGCTCGCAAAAGGGCTAATGTCAGGAAGCTGTACAATCAATGCAAAAGGAGCCATATCTGGGAGTCCTATCATAGAGCTCTAACAGAATACAGCCTAGCAATTAAAAAAGCAAAACAAAGTTCCTGGAGGCAGTTTACACAGAAGGTAAATGAGTTAAGCGCGGCAGCTAGACTGCAACGTTTACTAGCCTCAAGTCCAACCGGTCACTTGGGATCTTTAAGGTCCCAGGGAGGTCAACACACTTCCGGGTCTAGTGATAGCCTCAAACTTCTCCTTGAGACTCACTTCCCTGATTGTATCTTTGAGAATGACGACACTGGAACGTCTGGTAACCATGAGGCAGGCTCACGGCCAAGAGCTTATCGTGGTAGCTGGGCCATTGCCAGAAGGATTGTCACTCTCTCTAAAGCCAAATGGGCAATTTCTAAATTTGCCCCTTTCAAATCTGCAGGAGGGGATGGAATCTTTCCGGCCCTGCTTCAACAAGGGCCGGAGAATCTCCTTACCCTTCTATGTGAACTATTCAGGGCGAGCCTAGCTTATGGGTACATACCACAAGTCTGGCGTCTCAACAGGGTGGTCTTCATCCCTAAAAAAGGGAGAGCGGACTACTCTGTCCCTAAATCTTTTCGTCCCATCAGTTTATCTTCGTTTCTACTGAAAACATTAGAAAGACTGGTGGAGAGGCACCTGAGAAAGGGAGTTCTCTCAGACACTCCCCTTCATCGCAACCAACATGCATACCAGCAAGGCAAATCCTGTGAATCAGCACTGCACCAACTAGTCAGTAGGATTGAGGATAGCCTGTCCGCCAAGGAATTGGCATTGTGCACCTTCATAGACATTGAAGGAGCTTTTGACAATGCCAAATTCACTGCAATGGTAAGTGGAGCACAGCGACGTGTCCTCGAGCCAGCCCTGTGCCGGTGGCTTAGGGCCATGATGTGCTCCAGACGGATCAGGGCCGATCTCAATGAAGAATCGCTTGTGATCGCACCCACAAGGGGATGTCCTCAAGGAGGCATCCTGTCACCTCTACTGTGGAATCTAGTAGTAGATGGTCTACTTGAGGACCTTACTAACAATGGAATCTATGTCCAAGGATATGCAGACGACATAGTCCTTATGGTACAGGGAAAATATACAAATGTTGTTGTTGATATCATGAATACCAACCTTCAACATGTACACAACTGGTGTCAGGGAGAGGGACTGAAAGTAAATCCCTCTAAGACAGTAGTTGTACCATTCACTAGGAAAAAGAACCTAGAGTCTCTTTCTAGGCTGAAACTCGCATCCACTCAGCTTGAGTGGTCAAAGACAGTCAAATATTTAGGACTGACTCTAGACCATAAGCTTACGTGGAATGATCATCTTAATAATATCCTGCACAAAGCAAAGTGGGCGCTCATGACGTCCAGGAGACTTGCAGGAATCTCATGGGGCGTAAAACCCCATATAGCACTATGGCTCTACAAAGCAGTTGTAAGGCCTCAAATCACTTATGGTTCATTAGTCTGGTGGACAAAGGTGAATCAGGTAACTGCCAAAGCCAAGCTTGAAAGCTTACAAAGGCTTGGCACAATCTTTGTAACCGGAGCATTCAGGAGCAGTCCCTCAGCGACCCTCGAGGTGGCTTTAGGACTTCTACCTCTTGATGTCCATATAAAAGCTGAAGCGCGTAAGTCAGCTTATCGGCTGATGGTTGCTGGCTTGTGGAGGAATGGCGCGTCTAACACGAGCCATGGCGCCATCACTGAAGCTGTAAACCCAAGCGCTACTCTCGAAATAGTCTCCGACATAATGAGAACGGAGTTCGTATTCAATAAGCCATTCTCTGTTGACTTCTACTCCAGAGATGAGTGGAAATCGCAAGATAACATCCCAACAATAAGAAAGAGCTTTGTCTGGTACACGGATGGCTCGCTTATTAAGGGTAGAACTGGATATGGAGTGTTTAGTCAATCCCCTAGAACTGCCCTTTGCGGCAGTTTGGGTCGGAACTGCTCCATATTTCAAGCCGAAATCTATGGTATCCTAGCCTGTGCCAACCTAGGCCTCACCAGAGGGTACCAGGGAATGAACATCTGTATAATGTCAGACAGTCAGGCAGCTCTTAAAGCTCTTGACTCCAACAGCATTGGATCCAGGCTTGTGTGGGAGTGCTTTAACACTCTCTGCAAGCTTGGATCACGCAACTGTGTGCGTCTTGGTTGGGTACCGGGCCACACAGGCATAGGTGGCAACGAATGCGCCGACAGGCTTGCCAAAAGCGGAGCAAGCATGCCATACACCGGTCCAGAACCGAGTTGTGGTATAAGCAAGTCAGCCGCTTACCAAAGTATAAACAAATGGTCCAGGAAGACACACCGCTTGCGGTGGCAGAGTCACCAAGGACAAGCACTCGGCAAAAGACTGCTTGCCGATTCTAGCTCCGGCTTCACCAGATGGCTGATGGGGCTGGGCAGGGATCGGGTTAAGCAAGTGATTGCCTTGATCACTGGACACGGCCACTTCAGGAAACACCTAAACACTCTAGGTTTACGAAATGAGGACTCGGAGTGTAGACTCTGCAATAAGTCTGAAGAGACTGCAAAACACATAATACTGGACTGTGAGAGACTGGGAGCAAGGAGAAGGGCTCTTTTCGGTGATAAACAACCAGGCGACGAACCAGATGCTAGTATCGGGGAAAAGCTTCTTAGCCTAATTAAGGGCACAAAGATAGGCTTACCCCTCTAACATCAAAGGGGCACACAATAAGCTCAGGTTGACGTGTGAGGATCTATGAATCCACCCCAATATCCCAAAGAAAAAAAAAAAAAAAAAAAAAAAAAAAAAAAATAATATGTCATATACAATATCCTGATATGCATATCCATAATTTACTAATACTACATTTACTTAAGTTTGAGTATCTTTAAAAAAGATCAATGAACACCACAAACAACAGAGTCAACGTTCATTGATAAGCATAGGATTGACAATAGTCATTATATTAAAGGTGCATACAGCTGTTTTCAAATACAAAAAATACCATTGCAAACAAAACAACTCACCCCACTATCATCATCGTCATCATCATCACTATCATCTTCATCATCACTATCATCATGGTTGTGTAGATCACCACTAGACAGGTCCTCCTATGAACATATGCAATCTTTCTTCAACTGCCTTTTACATACAATTTATTATTAACACAGATCCTCATGACTGTGAGGATTTCCACATGACATTTTGAGAACTTTTTCAGGCAGAATATTAAAATTGAGGTAGACTGCAGGAGTTTGAAATACGTGGCCTTGCCGCGAATCCATAATTGTACATCAAGTTATATATATTTGAAAGGCTTTGTAATAAATTCGGCTGTTTCAATTAGGCTATTTTTTTCAAATACTTGTTGAAGTCCAACAAGGATTCTTATGAGACAAATAATTGGAAAAGTTTCTCAAAATGTATTTTTTGTTTTAATTTGGTAAAATAAAAATAACATTCATAAAACAAATCCGATTTAACTAACTCTAAATAGCTTTCTAAGTATGGGAACCAAGGAAATAGGACGATAACTCAATGCATCCATTTTGTCTCCTTTTTTATAAATAGTTATTACCTTTACAATTGTTAAAACCCTTGAAAATATACTTTGTTCTAACATGATATTATACACCTGTATAAAAAGGGTTCTAAAATTTCATCAATAATTTCTTTGAATATCTTGCTAGAGAAAAACACACATTAAGTTTTTTTAGATTGAACTTTAACTTCACTAACATATGTATAATTTGTTTCTTTCTTTATAACTTTCCATGAAGCTTTGCTGTTATTTGTTGAATTTTCTATAAAGTTGTTAGCAGCTATCTTAGCCTCAGTTACCTTAACTCTATATATTTTCTTTGCAGAAGTATAATCATTACGAAATTTGGCTTTCAACTTCAACCCCGCTAGCAGGTCAGGGAAACCTTATGGTGAGTTTCAGTACAATGGGACGGACTTTATAGGCAGCTCTCAGAGCAACAGTGGGAGCTCTCAGGAGGACAAGCCCATTGTCAGTCAGAGCCCCAAGTCGAACTTTGTTTCCAGTGAGATCAAGCAGGAAGTGCTCAGAACTCCCCCGGCGTGTATTCCGTGTATTCCCCTGGTAGCGGCAAGGGTAACCAGACTCCTACCGGCCAGCCTAGGCTCAGCTCAGGGTTCAAGTAGCAGTACTCGCCCTACAGCAGCCCCAGGGCCCATGGTAGTCTCCAGTACACGCTAACACTTGTTTGGTATGGCCTCCTGGCTTTATAAAACCAAACAGGCTGATATGTTTTTAATAATTTTGTTTTCCATTTATTAATATGCCAAGTCATATCTTTTCCGTGACAATCTGCATAAATTATAATTTTTCCTCAGATACATTTTGTGCAGTTTCCACAATGTTTTCATTATTTTGGATATTTTCTTCTGTTGGTGTCAAGATATAAAACAGATTTTCAGAAAGAAAGCTGTGTTGTTTTGTTCTGTATTTTTATTTCTGTTTGATGTTTGAGAGACATCTACATGTGCTAATTTTCTTCCATCCTTAACCACTGTTATATAAAGATCTGTTTGAATATTATTTGAAATACTTGGTAAGCTTTAGTGTTGATTCTTTTAACAACCTCAAAAATTCTTCTTCACATGTGTTAGGGAGCTGTTTCATTTCCATTTCAAGTTCAACTATTTCTTCTTGCCTTTGTAAGCCTATTGTTCCTAGTAGTACTTTTTGACTTCTTAAAGTCCTTCATAGAGCCCTATTAGTCACTACATTATGTTAACTGAAAAGCTAAGAACTTTGAGTTATTTCACAATACTTATAAAAATTGTTTCACTCTCCAACTTGAGGGCCCCAAAACACTGCTCTTTAAACTTAAATCTAAATTTGATGAAAAGATTGAAATATCTTTCAGTCATTATCACCTAACTCAGGAGTATTTAGATAATCCTTTGATGTCCCTGTTTTTCAGTACGAAATTGCGTGTGAAGTCCCAGGTAACTGCTAGTATTTTTTTAAAATTTACAATCAAAAATGTTAACATGTCAAAACATCTGTTGCCTTTCAACTGAAAAACATCTGTTGCTCCCGGCTTATGGACGCATTTAAAGTGGTCAAGCTCGCTTATGCGTTTACAGACTTTGTTGATAGTAGTTTGAACTTTAATAGAAAATTCAAAAATAGTTGGTATCTTATAAATTGTGTATAATAATACTGGTTTTTTTTGTTATTAGACGTTAAAAGTTTTCTACAGACACCAATTTGTTAATATTAAATCCAACCACACCATTATTCTTTTTATTTTCCTCTTATTTATCACTATTTATGTCCAAAGTTTGGTATCTGTACCTTTACAAGTACAAGATAATACTTTTGTATAAAAAGTATAAAATGGCAGCTAGAGACTAAACAACACATTATTCTCTTCATGTGTTTATAATAGCTTTTTTTGTTTGAAATGAGTACTATCAACCACAGAAGTTTGTAACACTCTTTGCTGAATACTCTGTTTGCATGTATATATATATATATATATATATATATATATATATATATATATATATATATTACACAACACAAATCACGATCACACATGTACACCATAGAAATGGAAGGTGGATGACATATCAACCCCTGCATTGTTTGGTAATAACAAGTTACCTACTTGTAGGTCATTAAAAACAATCCTGGGTCGAGTCACTATAAATTATAAATGTTGGTGAACTTTCTAGAATTAAATAGAGAAGGTTTTTCAAAGTTTTAAATATACCTTTAAGCTACCCATATGTTTGTAAACATTTCCTCAAAATTTAATTTAAATAAATAGTTGATACTGTTTTGAGATAAATATCTCAAATGTGACCAAAGTGTATTTTATATATGTTTATAAATACATAAATGTATTCTAAAATTTTTATGTTGTGTTTAATATAAAAAGATAAAATTGTGACAAAAATATCTGTACAGTCACCAAACACCGTTAAATGGGCAATGATATAGAAGCTTATGGAAAAAGGACATTATCCAATATACGTATCCAATATAAACTATCGCACATATCTAGTTTCAAAGAGGTATCTACGAACGAATCTCAAGTTATTCTATATAAAAATATATGGAACATAGTAGATAACTGCTAGAAACTTAATAATTTAAATTTGTAATATTAAATGCTGGTGTACAATAGAATTGTCCGTTGCTCTCAATGTGTTTTGGTAGATAAAGCATAGGTGTTGTTTTTTAGGTTTGAAATTAATCCAAATTATTTATCATGAAACAATTATTTTTAGTTTATTTATTGCAAATATGTGTTCTCTGTAGGTACAATATTGTCGTTTCCTTTTATAATAATTATTAAACATTAATTATTAAAACAAATTTTAATTCTTTTACCACAAGAGTTTACTTTCACCATAATAAATGTATTTCACTAAATATTCTGTAGAAACTGGATATACATATAAATATCCATATAGTATTAAAGTTTTAACTTACATAACTGGAAGAACTAGAAGTGGAGGAATCAGAGGACGTAGCATCAGATGACTGCAAAATTTAGTTCAGCATTAATTTTATAAAAACATAAAATGATATACAAATATAATAACAGCACTGGCGTCAACGTTTCTGATCTGAGACTTTTAGAAAGACTTGTAGCAACCATAGATTTAACCATAAGAGCTAAAAATGAGTGCTAATATATGCAACGGGAATGAAGGATGAATTAAGTGTTACAATCAAAATGTCTATCTAAATTTATTAACTATTAAAAAAAAACACTTATAAGTCTGGTCTAAAACTAAGGTATTTTTCAATCAATCTTCAAAGAAGACTTCTTTTTCATATCTCTTCGGCGGGTCATAAATTTCTTCAGTTGGATCTTCACAAGTTGAAATTTCAGAAGAATGCCGCTTTGCTTCCGACTGAAAAGACAGATGAATATTTTATTTGTTAAATAAAAGAAAGAGATAAAAATGCTAATAAGTCTAAAAAACTAATGTGTAAAAAATGTGATTGATATCAACATTTTTGTAATTTAAATTGAATCCACTATACATTTTATATGAAATAATGGTGATGAACTAAGTTTTATAACAAAGGCAGTGTTAAATAATTGCATAATACTATTCTAGCAAGTAAATGATGTTTTTATGTACTTAGAATTCAAAGAATATATGATTTAAGACAACTCATACATTTATTTTATAAAACAAAAATAACACAAGTATCTAGTCATTAAAATTAAAATAGTTTTGTCTTAAAAAACATAAAAAGTTTTTTAATTTTAAATATTTGAGTATTACATGTACTTATGGACTTTATAAAGCTTTATATAATAAAAACAGCTCCAGTTATTTTTGAAAAGTTCTGAGATGACAAAATTATACATAATTGAGAGATGTGTATAATACTTTGCGACTAAAAAAATAATTTATACAATTTTTAAATGAATCTAATTATTCAATAATGAAAGATGACACTTGTTGGACATCACCTTCATTAGTAAAAATATTATGATTACGGACACTCCCAGCTTAAAGGTCTACCAACCATCATATACAATAATAGTGAATTATTTACAGCCCACACTAACTGTACTTCAGTTCTAAATAATATTTTTCATTATGAAACAAGATAATTTATTTACATTTTAGAGATTTCTAATATTAAGAATGGAATGTTTAAAAAATTATAATGTTTTAAATCTTTCCCACTATCAATTATGTATAATTTGTAACAACAAAATTGCATGTAATTAAAATAAATTGAATTTGAGCTAGCAAAGAACAAACATAAAATTCAACTCTAGTACTTCCAGAAGAAGCAAAATAAATTTTTATTTTTAAAATCATTTTTACTGTTTAAAAATATTAAATAAAATATTAAGTATTTGGGATTTGGTGACCTTGTGGTTATATATTTAATTAAACACTCAATATTGGGCGCTAAGTAGTACAGAAATAAATTACCTTTTTAGGTTGCCGAGATTTAGTTGGCCTTGGAGGCAGGTTCCATGGCAAATATAACTCAGAAAACTGCAAAACATCAACTTTGCTGTAAACAAAAACTGAAAAGTAAATGATATTCTTTTAGTTTCTGTAAACTGGAAAATTGAAAAGAACTATTTGTGGAATGAAGGTATATTATAAAAATGCCTTTGGCCCACTCTATAAAGTACTGATAAATATTAGATATGTTAAACTTTATAATATTTTATAAACTGACTGGTTCAACTTATTTATAACAATCAGTATACTCAGAGGGGAAGTCTCAGGGGGACGCTCTTCCAAACTGCCTGAGAGAAATAATAAAATTGTTTGTGAGTGGTACACAACCAAAATCAACCAATCTACTATGTCATCAGTAAGAAACCCAAAGTACTGGTTACTGCATATTTGGACTATATGTACGTGGAAAATTATTGAACTAATAGTTTTTTCAGCACAGATAAAAGTTCTACAATTTTTTCAGCAGTGAATGTATTAATATTGTACACTGTTTTTATTTATTACATATTGGGTTGATCCAACATATTAGGGTTTTTTATGCTTCTGATTTTTTATTAGTGTCCACATCACAGAGAGAGTGGATCCAGTACTGAAATTCAGGAAGGACCATCATGGTTGTGGTTTACCATTATATCTACTGTAGCAGAAGATTTCTACAGTAAAAAATAAAATGTTTATAAAGAAGTTTTCTCGTTCCCAAAGGTTATTTCATTAACTTTGGTTATTTTTTATGGTTGCAACACAAGAGATATTAATTACTTTCAAAATCACAGAGGGGGCTATAGGTCCATCCCCTAGATCCACCACTGCCTCATCATTTTTTCCACATTACTAGTTTATTGTTATAATTAGACGGATTGCTCTTAAGTTATGACTTTGTTGATCATTATTCTTGTGTCATTTATCTATGAAACAGTTATTGTATTTATTTATTCCAATGTTTAATCTATTTCAATACATCCAGTACACAATATAAATTAATTACTGTAAATATAATACAGATTTAGATTAAATTTAAAAAATAATAACAGTTTAATTAACAATAATAATATTAATAATAATAACAATCTTAATAAATGCATGACTACAACATAAGATATAGATAAAAACATAAACATTAAAGAGGTAACAAACATATGTTTGCGTGTGTGCAGGTAAACACATATCCATGTTTGACTACAGCAATGATAAATATAGTAATAAACATAAATCTATATATATAAAAGAAAGTCGTGTTAGTTACACTATTTATGAGTCAAGAACGGCTGAACCGATTTGGCTGAAAATTGGTAGGGAGGTAGCTAAGAACTGGGAGAAGGACATAGGATACTTTTTATCCCGTTCCCGATTCAGGATTCTGCCCCACTGGTCTCTAAAAGTTACAGAAATACCCGTAAGAAATGCATTGCAGCAAACATATGTTATTAAGTGAAAGAGCCTGTTCAAATTTAATCAGCTGTTCTTTGTAAACATATATAATGCGAGAAAAGAAATATATGTTTATATCATTTAATTACTATTTTTAAATTTCTTTACACCTATAGTTTGAAAGCATAGAGTAAAAAAACTGTATCTTGAAAAAAACAATTGCCTGAATTCCAAAATGTAAACAAACAACTGTAAATTTGATTGACACTTTGACAGCTGCCTGTGTCATTTTTCTGGGTTAATCAGTCAAACAAAATGAAATTATGGCTACTGACATATAGATTGTCCTTTCAGTTTTACTTAATAATCAGTCAATAATGAAGTTATTTTTTTTACCTTTGCAATAATCTGTTGGTTTTTAAAAAAGACAAACAACTTATTACTTTGATTGCTTTTGGTTCGGATAACTTTGCTTCGCACGAAATTAAACGATTTGCGAGTGTTTGTGAACATTGAGAGGATTATTATAAAGATGCCGCGACCCAGAAGATCAAATCTGTCTCAACAAAGCCGTAATGCAAGAAGGCTTCGTGACGTTGTGAACAATTCTACTGAAGAAGAACGTGAAATCGGACGACAAGAGCGTCGTGTTGGTATGGCCCGACTTCGTGCTTCTCAATCTCAAGAGCAAAGAGAGGAAGCCCGTGAAACAGCTCGCTTGGCTATGCGAAATCGGCGAGCTAATCGTACTGATCAACAACTAGATCAAGTTCGACACGCAAGAAGGAATACATCAGCTGAAGATTTGAATAGAGCATCATTTAGTTATGATTGCACTTATGATTACAGTTCGCATGTATCTGTACTTATTGGTCCAATGGATGTTGTTTGTGGGCATTGTAGTGCATTGAAGTTTGTTGGAGAGTCGCTTAGATTGTGTTGTCTTAATGGCAAAGTAAAATTTCCAATACTGACTCCCCCTCTTGATCCATTGCAATCATTGCTTTCTGGAGAAACGCAAGAATCACGACATTTTCTTGCTAATACTCAAAAATACAATAGTTGTTTTCAAATGACATCATTTGGGACAAACATAATTCAAGAACATGGATTTAATCCGACATTCCAGGTAATTAATAAATATTTACTTTATTTCATGTATTCTTGAAAATGATTTTATGTTTTTATTATTATTAGATGCCTTAACAAAATTGTTGTCTCAATTACATAAGTTTTGCTATCTTTACAGATTCAAGGTCAAATTCACCATCGAATTGGATCATTGCTACCAGTTGTGGATGGACAGTATAAATTCCTACAAATATACTTTATGGGTAATATGGAGGAGCAACTTGATCGCCGACATGAGATCAACACAGCAACGAAAAGAACAATTCTTTCAGATCTTCAGTGTTTTCTTGATGAACATCATGCTTCATCAGGCTCTTTAAGACTGCTTTGGAGCGCATGCCAAGTGATGATTACAAAGTTGTGATAAGAGCAGACAAACGACCAGCTGGAACACATGAACGCAGATTCAATGCTCCAACTATAGATGAAGTTGCCATCCTGGTTGTAGGTGAAAACATGGAAACACGCGATATTGCTCTTATACGTCGCGATACAATATGGATTGTTCCATATTCACCACTACTTTCCAAAACGTTTAAGACACATTGCAACATTGAGTATTGAAATTCAGTAAAATCAATCAAATATGTCTGCAAATATGTTACTAAAGGAAGTGATACGGCAGTTTTTGGAATCCAAGCCTCCAACACCTACGATGAAATCATGCGTTATCAAGTTGGTCGATATGTAAACTGCAATGAGGCAATTTGGCGTATATTCTCATTTCCTATTCATGAACGCCATCCTACTGTTTTATCTTCGTCGGTTCATCTTGAGAATGGTCAACGAGTGTATTTCATCGAATAAAATGTGGTCCAACGTACTGCTTTACCTCCAGCGACAACATTGACCAGTTTTTTTGAGATTTGTCAGAGCGATCTGTTCGCACAAACTTTGCTATACTCTGAGATGCCACGATACTGTACTTGGAACTCTTCATCAAAAAAATTTCAACGTCGGAAGCAAGGTGATGTGGTTACTGGTCATCCAGGTGTACGTTCTACATATGCTCTGGGTCGTATTTACACAGTTAATCCGAAGAATGATGAATGCTTCTTTTTGCGATTGTTGTTGGTAAATGTCCGAGGGCCAACATCATATGAATGACTATGAACAGTGAATGGTATAGTGTGCCCAACATTTCGTGCTGCATGCCAAGAGCTAAATTTACTAGAGAATGATAATCATTGGGACATGACAATTGCTGAAGCGGTTATATCTGCAAATTCAAGTCAGATACGGACATTATTTGCAATCATTATTTCCACATGTTTTCCATCAAATCCACGTGACCTGTGGAACAAATACAAGGATAACATGGCAGAAGACATTTTACATAGGCTTCGTGTTAGTATGAGAAATTCCAATCTCAAAGCTAACGAAGAGATTTATAACCAAGCTTTAGTCTTGATTGAGGATATGTGTTACCTCATGTGTGGCAGTATGTTAGTTAAATTGGGAATGCCAGCACCAAATCGCGGAATGAATGACGCATTTAATCTGGAGTTGGAGCGTGAACTTCAATATGATTTACGTGAATTAGAACAATTAATTCAAACAAATGTACCCCTGTTGAACCCCCAACAAAAGGAAGTTTATAGTACATTAATAAAGGCAATTAGTGATGGAAATGGTGGGTTATTATTCTTAGATGCCCCCGATGGAACTGGAAAGACATTCCTAATGTCATTGATTTTGGCTACTGTTCGTGCAAGATCTGATATTGCAGTAGCAGTTGCTTCTTCTGGGATAGCAGCCACATTATTGGAAGGATGTCGTACGGCTCATTCAGCGCTGAAACTGCCTTTGAATCTTCAAACCATTGAGCAACCAACGTGCAACATATCAAAGAACTCAGCAATGGCAAAAGTTTTAGTAGCGTCAAAAATCATTATCTGGGACGAATGCACAATGGCCCATAAACGTGCATTGGAAGCACTTGATAGAACATTGAAAGATCTGCGCAATGACACAAGATGTTTTGGAGGCGCATTAATTTTACTTTCTGGTGATTTCCGCCAAACACTGCCAGTTATTCCTAGATCGACTGCTGCTGATGAAATAAACGCTTGCCTAAAATCATCAAATTTGTGGTGTTATGTAAAAAAACTACAGTTGACTGCAAACATGAGAGTTGAATTATTAAACGATCCATCTGCTCAAAATGTTTCTAATCAGTTGTTGACTATTGGTAATGGTTGTGTTCCTGTAGACCAAGAAAGTGGATTGATTTCATTTCCATCCAATTTTTGCACCTTTATCTCAACAAAAGATGAACTAATCAGTAAAGTATTCCCAAATATCAATACTAATCACAAAAATAACAATTGGTTGTGTGAGCTAGCAATCTTGGCAGCTAAGAACAAGGATGTGGATGACTTGAACTTTTTAATTCAGAGTCAAATTGATGGTACTCTGCAAACATTCAAATCTATTGATTGCATAACAAATGAAGATGAGGCTATCCTACTGAATTTTTAAACTCTTTGGATGTGCCTGGCTTACCACCCCATAATTTACTTTTGAAGGTTGGTGCAGTAGTCATAATGCTTCGCAATCTAAATCAACCAAAATTATGCAATGGAACGCGTTAGGCTGTAAACAAATTGATGATAAATGTGATTCACACGACGATTCTTAAAGGAAAATTTAAAGGTGAGGAAGTTCTTATTCCAAGGATTCCGATGTCCTACCGATATGCCTTTTGAATTTAAACGAACTCAGTTTCCGATTTGTCTTGCATTTGCCATGACGATCAATAAATCACAAGGCCAATCTTTGAGCGTTTGTGGACTAAATTTAGAAAATCCATGTTTTTCTCATGGACAACTATATGTGGCATGTTCACGTGTCGGCAAACCATCTGCTTTATTCATTCTTGCACCTAATAACAAGACAAAACATGTTGTATATCACAAGGTACTCGACTGAAGAAAGAGAATCAATATTAATAAATTAATGTATCTGTGGCTTTGCTGCTTATTGCGATTTAAATTATTTTAGATAACCTACAAATTGTGTTTTTTATTTTGTTTTTCTATTTAAATTTCAGATTAGTTGTGAAGGAAAAAAATCACATAAGACCTAATTTGATTTATTTTTTACTTTGTCTTTTATTCTGCACATTTCAAGCACCAATGTGGATGCTGTGGACCCTTTAAGGCGGTACGAAGTTCGCCGGGTCAGCTAGTGTAATAAATATATATAAGGCTTCATCAACAACAATACATTAAAAAAAGACAACTTTGGAACTCCAGCAGCGCTAACAAATCTGGCATTCCTTCTGTTGTTGCTCTGATAATAAAAAACAGGTTTGAGGTTGGTAAATTAATGTTGGGAAAGGTTAGATCACTGGGTAGCTTTGTTCACCTGTGTTCTACAATGGTTACAGCTTTTCAAAAATGTGCCTACTGGTTTATTCTGTTGTACGACAATGACCCATTGACTTTCCAGCTTAGATTTGGATTGTAACAGAATTTCACAATTCGGCAGACTGGTTTATACTCAGCAGATCTTTACTCAAGCAGCAGTTCACTGAAGGAGCAACCTCTTCCTGCAGTACTGGAGAAAACGCAAAGTCAAGTGGTGTTCCTTTACTATTACTACTACCAAATTGTTTTTTAGAAAAGGGCTGTGTTGGTTTTTGAAATTATGTTTAAGCAGTTTGTCTGATGTTTTGTCAGGGTCTTAGAGAAAGCACCATGTCCTCAACACATCTTACAATTTTCTTCAAGAAATTGTTGTATTCATTGATCATGTCAGTTGTCTCTTAAAATTTTTACTTCCGCTTCTTTTTTATTTCAAAAAATAAAATGTTCATAAAAACCATACATATTCAAATCACAGGAATGATTTTGTGAACAATCCCACATTAAATACCAAGTTCACAATGAATCAAATTATTTCAGAAGTAGTAATATTTCTAGTTTAATTATTAATTAAACAACACATTATCTCTCAAACATGAACAACATTGCAATTCACAACAATTGATCTGGAAGGGTATTCACTTTCAAAGTCATATTCACTATTAATACAACATTCTCGAAATGCTTATAACACTCGTATTACTACATACTACAGCTTTCATCATCACATCTTCTTCATATCTCAAGAACCTTACATGATATTTTCTTAGAATTTGATGCCGGCATGTTTACTTGAAGCCAATATTTCAAAATCTGATGAATAACCATATCCCTTGTCTGAAATGACCTGCAGCTTAAGAAAATATTGTTTGAGAAGAAGTAAGGGTTTGGCACTTTCCCCATCAGTGCTACTTGTTAGTTGCAGTCGCAGAAAAAGGAATTTCAAAGAACTGCTGCTGCTTGAATATAATTACGATCCCAAGAACTTGATTACTTAAACTTTATAACATATAATTTTTATTGTATAATTATACCAGTTTGGCAAATAATTAAGCTTAAACTGATTATCACTTTTAAAACATTTACATAATTAAAATTCTGATTTAACGGCTAAAATTACAAACTTTTGAGGACAGTTAGGCCAAAATATAAGTGAAATAATATCATTGTATTTCTTTCTATATTTAGGCCTAATATCACAAATAAAACCATATTTTCATTAACAAACAGTTTGATTTGAAAAAAATAAATAACATGTTAATAAAATAAATTATATTTTTGACATAAGCAAGCTATTAAATTAAAAATTTTACTGTTTAACCTCTGTATTTATCGTGTTTATTATAAAATGTTTATTAACCATTGTAAAGTGCTCAAAACATGACTATAACTTAATGTTTGTACACCTGTGTTTGCAACAAAACTGATAACAATGCACATTGTTAATTTATGAGCAAAAAAGTTCATATGATGATATGTTCTAACACCTTTAGTTTTCTGTCTATTTGTTTGTATGTGTTTTTTATAAAGAATTATACTTTGAAGCAGTTAAGAAGTCATGAAACTTGAGAATTTTATTAACCTTTGGTAGACTTAAAAAAAATAAAATATTAACAAAATCCGTTCAGCCCTTTGGAAATTACGCCTGTTTAAAATATTTTAAGTCAAATTAAAAAAAAAAACAAAAAAAAAAAAACAGAATAGTTATACAAAATGCAAAGGATACTAACTATTACTTATTTTTATACCAATTCTAACGGTACCTTTTTCAACAAAATCTGTCAATGCATAAGCGAGCACAAGCACTTTTTAGGTATGCTTGCAAATGCCAGGAGCATGTAGATTTTGTCTTTTGATAGGCATAAGCTATTTTAAATAGTCATACAAATTTTACAAGGTACCTATTTTGAAATTGTAATTACAATTCCAACAGTACTTTTTCCAACTAAATCCGTCAACACATAAACAAGCAAGGTCACTTTAAAAATACGCTTGCACAAGCCAGGAGCAACAAATAACTGATACCTCTTAAATGGGACATGTTTGGTGCTCCCGGTTTGTGCAACTGTATCTTTAAAGTGGCCGTTTCATATTATTATATTATAATTATTATTGTGACAGGAAATGTTACATTTCAAATCAACAAAAAGTACAGTGTTTAGAAAGAAATTTATACCAAAGTTTAGTTCATAACGTTAAGGTTATGTTTTATGGTTAGAATAGAAAAGTAAGATTTTTCTATAAAAACATATTTTTCAAAATCTGGAGGGTCCAGAGACTGCCACTGTCTTAACAGTCCTTTCCTACTGTTATGTATTTATCAGTTTGTTTGGTTTATGTTATTCGCAGTTCAAAATATGCATATGCTCATGCGTGCACACCTTTGCGTGTGTGTATGTACAAGTGTGTTATAAGATCATGTGTGTGGTTATAAATCATAATTATAATTTATTATGGCTATCAGTACCTATGGCAATAAAATTAACTATTTAAAATTTTGTATAAATTAATGTCATTTGTACAGATACAAACAAATTAATTTACTCACATTTTTCATTATATTTTAACCATTATTATGTAAGTGGTAATAGACTTACAGTTAATAGACTTACAGTTCCTTGTTTAAAGTTTGTTATTGATGATGGAAAGTTTAAAATGATAATAGGATTTTAGACATTTAGCATCGTTATATGTATACAGGGATATATTTCAGGATCGTAATCTACCCTCTTTTTCAACTGTACAAAAGACCCTAACACATTAGAAATTGTATCACTTAACAATTATTAAGTGATACTAGAATAACTGTCTAAAGTCTACAATAATTATTGTAACTTTGAGTAACAGTCCATTGCTGCATTTTAAAATTTTGTAAGTTTTAGAGTTTTTTGAACACCTGAAGAGAGGGTAGATATTAATCCTCAAAAAGTAGTGTTATACTTTTTTATAACATATAACGATCACAATCATCCAAAATTCTATTATTCTTTCAAACTTAATCTTTGGCTAATATATATTGCTTTTCTATATTTGTTTGCTATTGAATAGGAAATACAAAAAATAGCATGCAGAATTAATGATGACACAAGTAAAGAAATGTTAAATCAAATTATTACTAGTTGGTCTCATTCATTACAGAGTAGCAATGAACACCTTAATTAAGCAAATATTTAAAATTACCATGCTGTACTAAAAAGTTGTGGATCTGTCAGTAAGATGTAGAAAGATATTCTCAATTAAACAAGATACCTTCACTACAGCTTTATGCTGAATGAAACCAACTAGTATGAATGTAATTCAGTACCATAAGGTGTCTGCCACAGTCAACGTGTTACAGTACACAACTTTCTACAATACAATACAAACAAAAATACAACATGGTACAATAAATATCGAACAATAATATAGAATAGAATAGAATGTCTTTATTGTCTATTATCAATGTACATTGTAATAGACAATGTCAATAAAACTAATATTTCATAAAATCATGTACCATTTAGCAAGCCATTACAGTTAGTACACTTGTCATTTTTAAAACTTAATATGGGTTTAATTATTATTATTGCTACACAATAATTTTATGTTCATAAACCAGTGAGAGTTTAAAGATTTAACAATAGGAATAAAAATAAAACAGTATAAATTAAGAACACAATAGAACAAATAAATAAAAACACGACAGTATAAATAATAAAAAGGAATTCAACTATAAAACAATTAACAATTGATTAGGTAATGGTATCAACAAGGTTAAAATTTATAGAAAAAAATCATCAAGGAAATAAAATGCCTTACTTGTAAGCCAGCTAGACAACTTGGCTGCAAATGGTTTTAGTTATAAGCTTCTAAACGTTTGTGGTTTATTGAAACACTCAATTTGTAAATAAATATGGCTTACCAAACTTAGTCTAAAAGAAGAATAGTGAGCTTGTCTAGTATCATAATCATAGATTTCTTTAAAGCAGTTGAAGTTATTCAGGTTTTCCCTCACATATAATAAATTTTGAAACAAAAAATACTGGGATCAGTCATTATATTGTAATACAAAAACACTGTTTAAAATCATCTTGAAAACCCAAATTGGCCAAATTAATATGTAGTTCAAACCTCCACTGAGGTTTAGTACTGAGCGAGATCAACCAGTATGAATTTGATACTGCACTATAAGGCATCTGCTGCAATCAACTTATTCAGTAATTGATTAAAATATTTTTTCATATTTAAGTTTCAGATAGAAATTACCCTACCTCAGGTGCTGTTTCCGACTCTTCCGATTCAGATGTTGCAGATTTGGAAGACAGTTTGTGTTTACTTTCTGATTCATCTTTCTCTTGCTCTGTTTTCTTCTTGTTGAGCTTCTTCCTCTTCTTAGTATTTTTGGGTTTTTTCGCCTCCTTAAAAATTAATAATGTATTTAGCACACACATATATATTTGTTTTATACAACTTATTAGACACAAATGCAGCATTATAGTTTATTGTGCCGTTTCCCAAAAATGAACTGGAAACAAGAAATGTATTGTATGTAGGGGTTGTCTTATTGCACCTTTCCCATAAAAATAATGGAGTGATCATCATAAACTACCTGCCAACTCTAATGCTAGAAGCCAAGAAGCAACCAGTTGTTCGGTTTAGTGAGCATAATTTCTGAGGCCTAATTCTCCTTCTGCTTGGCTTTCAGGCCAGTCTCATCTTCATTTGGTGTGTTAGTCATCCACATCTCAGCAGTGGCGTAGCTACCTTGGGTGGCACCCGGTGGGGAAGTACAGTAGGTAGTGTCAAGCCATCGAAAGTAAAAAGCAATAAATTTTATATGATAAAGGTTATGGATATAATATTTTTATTTCTTTTTATTATCTATCACTATAGAATAATACAAGTTTAACAATTCACACCAACCAAACACAACACACTTTATGAAACAAATGAGAAATGTTGCAACTGAAACGTCAAAGATCGCGAGTATGGGACGGGGAATCCCCCACGACAGCGTCAGGCTCTTTTGCAGGAATCCCCGAATTATACAAAGAGCTGAGCTAGTGCTAGTGGAGGAATCCTCAAAAAAGAAATTTTTGTGCTAGCAATTGATTTTTTGTTTGTTTGTACATTGTTCTTAAAGTTGAGAGACCGGGTGGATGTCACCCCAAAAAAGGTGACACCTAGTGCGGCCCGCCACCGACACCCCTCTTTGCTACGCCACTGCATCTCAGCACAAAATGGTTAGAAATATGATGTAAGTTTTCTGCCACATCAGACCCAATCCATAGCTCACAATCCCCTATTTGTGATATATTGTAATTATGACATTTTTGTTATTGAGATGCCACCCCGTAAGTGTCTTAATTCCCTGAGAACTCATTATTTGACATCTACTAACAGAAAAATTATTATTAGGTATTACATATGTTGACCTAAGAATATCACCCATATTTTATTTTTCTATCTGTAATAATTCAAAAAATTAATAGAAGGAAATTTTATGGTCACCCTGTATAAGCTTAACCTAAAACCTTCAAACCTGTAATTAAAAACTTAATTTTGGATCTTATTAATATTGAAATACAATGATGTAAAAGATAAAGAAGTTGGGTTTTTAATACGGCCCGATCTTTATTTAATAATTGTCAAACATAATCTATTAATGTTGCACATCCCTAGTTGAGTGGTAGCTGGTTAACTGGATACTGTTCCACCAAATCGAAATCATCAGTTTAACACTCCAGGAACCAGGATTTTAACCCTCGTGTGAGTACATCATTTTCACACCTAATAGATATCACATTATGAATCTACCGTAAATTTCATAATATGGTACGATTCCACAACAAACAGTTTCAAACAAATCCTCGGATATAAACCTAAAATTTCAATTTATCTTGGTACTTCTTCTATTGTCATGTTTTGATAACGAATAAACTTTATTATTAATGTATTTAACCACTCTCTTGATCTTGTTCAGTGTTTCAATGTTAAATTTTCTTAAAAACTTCATAGTTTGACTACCGGATGTGTGATTTGAATTTTTCATTTTATTATGTTTCATTTATTTTCATAAACTTATCGCTTGTGTGGTTTTTATTGGGCAAGGCTGATGGTTCATTATGTATATGTTGTACGCAACTTTTTATGTATTGGTTATATTTATATCCTTTTAGAAATGTAGAAATATAGCTTTTAGAATATACTAGCTGTTTCCCGCTTCTTCGCACGCTTATCGTAAGCTTTGCCCGTGGTTGAGCACTTCTGGTTCAAGCGAATTATGTTTACAACACCGATGTAGATTTGGCCTTGTAGCCACGATCAGGAAAATCTGTCAATAGTACATGTTTTTATATTTGTATCCTTACATGTACTTTATTATAAAGTGGTCTTCTATTCAAGTTTTAAGTTCAATCAATAATTTATTTTTAAGACAAATATACACCATCTTAGCGCCTTCAAATAGTTTTGGCTACTTAATATACGTAACTGTGTCGTGATTGCAGTTTATTACTTGCAGGCGCTTTGAAAACTTTTATGTTTTGTAGCACTGCCTGGTGGTGAATTACACCAATGGGCATAGAATATAAACCTTCTCCATCGAAAAATACATATACATATAAATTTTCATAACGATCGGTTAAATAGTTCACGATTCCATAAAGGACAAACATACAAACATTACCACCTCTCTAAAAGTATGCCTATGTTACTTCCAGGAACGTGTAGAATCACTGTACAAAATTTCACGATGTTTCGTGCATTGGTTCCAGAGTTATAACGGAACATACAAACAAACATTCGCATTTATATATATAGATATATAGCACACTCACCTGGCAAGTGAGAGATCAAGGTTCGAGTTATGGCGGAAAAAATACTTTTTTACTCAATCTTTAATGAGATTTTATATACACACATATATGTATATATATATATATATATATATATATATATATATATATATATATATCTATATATATAAAAATGAATGTTTGTATGTTTGTCCTTTATGGAATCGTGAACTATTGGACCGATCATGATGAAAATTTGTACGTATATGTATTTTTCCACGGAGAAGGTTTATAAGCTATGCCCATCCCTTTCCCGATTCAGGATTCCGCCCCACTGGTTACAGAAATACCCATAAGAAATGCATTGCAGCAAACATATGTTAACGTCTTTTCAAATTTTTAATCAGCTGTTCTTTGTAAACATATATTACACTTATAGTTTTAAAGCATAGAGTAAGCTTAAGAGAAACGACAAATTTTGTTTAAACTGTTTTTGCAATCACTGTTAAACATAGACTTTACTATCCAGATAATACAATTCAAATTTGACGTAAAAATTCAGCTTTAACTGCAATATTTATTTAATATAAACCATGCTCATGCTTGATCAGAAGAGTAATGCAGATATCATAATTACTATCTTACGTTGGCTACAAATATAAAGAATGTTATAAAATCAACCTTAGTTGTTTTATTTTGACAGAAGTATGGTTCTCAAAACTCCGTGTGTACATATTCTCTCGATCGAGACAACAAAGCAAGCTCAATCGTGGCATCGGAGATATAACTAATTTAATCTAAAATTTATTATAGTAAAAAAAAAATTTACTAAGTAATATAAGGACTTCGGTTCTTAAGATTTGCGTGCGAAGCCGTGGGTAACAGCTAGATAGAGGCAGGAATATGGTACATACCTTCATAATACGCCCAAGAGGCTCACGATGGAACGACTATCAATTATCTCAGCAATGTTTAGAATGTGATAGAAAAAGAATAAGTGAATATAGTGTACTGTTTTCAACGGGAAATTGCGTGCGAAGCCGCAGGCAACTTTTGCAAAAAA
The DNA here is from genome assembly GCF_021130785.1 of Homalodisca vitripennis. Classification (NCBI taxonomy): domain Eukaryota; kingdom Metazoa; phylum Arthropoda; class Insecta; order Hemiptera; family Cicadellidae; genus Homalodisca; species Homalodisca vitripennis. The sequence continues at coordinate 108,041,938 of NC_060208.1, forward strand.
TTATTGAAATGCGCAGCAAAGCGCGCCGGGCCCGCTAGTATATATATAAATATATATATACAGTATATATATATATACTGTATATATTTATCTTCTTTTAAATTTTTGTATTTTGATTGTGAAATTGCATACTAACTTTAAGCTATGGGCATACCAATGAAGAGCAGGGGAAGCAGCTATTCCCCATAAATACTAAAGATTTAATGGTTGTAAATGAATGACACAAAACAATTCAGTTAAGTGACGGTTAATAATCAGTGTTTACCACACTGAATGTTTTGTAATTATATACAAAAATAATTATCCTTAAATGTTTGCTTTGTTCACTTATTCCATTCTAAAATCTTACAAGCTAAGCAACCATTGCTTAATCTCTCCTCCCCAGTTTTGATTCTGAGAACGCCTATGCTTTAATGCTTCAATGATTCGTTAGATTGAAATGATTACATTTTTAAATTAAAGGCCAAGAACACTGAAATATCAAGGTAATAATTACCTACAGCAAATAGATATTGAGTAACATACAATGGATATAGGAGTAAGAATTTACCCTTTTTCTCAAGTGGTGAGAGGAAACAGTCTGCTGGTTGTTGGTATGGTCCACCATTTTCCTATGTTGGTCTATATTATCCATCAGTTCCTTCCGTGAGTCCATTTCGTCCATGTCTGTCTGGTGGTCCATAACATTGTCTGCTAGCTCCCAAAGACTTGTCTAGAAGGCAACATTAATTATACCGTATTAGAAAACAATACCTGTTTATTTTCTGTTTTCATCAAGTAACAGTTCTCAAGAAATGAGAAGTTATGAAAATAAGTATATATTTTACTTGAAGTTGTACTAATATACTGATTTCAATGTAGAAAGATGTCAATAAATTCAAACTATTATGGGTTTGTAAGAGGTTATCTGGAAATTCATTGGGATTTAGTCCCATACTAGTGTATTGTCTAATAGTCCTAAGCAGCTTTTAATTAAAATCAATGTTTATAACCATATTTTGTGTCAAGCTATAATAGCCAAGCTCCGATGGTGGTGGCTTCCTTGTGTGTAAGACTAAACAGGGCCAAGAGCTTGTGTCATGTCTTACATTCAGAGACTGTTTTCGGTTGCTTACTTTTGGAAGACGAAATCGATAGGTTAACACTAGTTACATAAAATTAGCAAGCCTAATAATTGGAGAGAAGCCAATAAGTTAGTCAGTATTAAAGGTTTTATCCAATGGTTTGTGTTATGTCATTGAAGATATCAGGTTAAATGACAGAAATGTTCCTTGTAATTTTTGAGGAGAAATCAATAAATCATTTATTTGGGAGATGAGATAAGTGGACTAAAAAGGGAGTTTTTTTATCTTACATTATAGTGATGGGTCATATTATCATATCTAGAACAAGGCAAGGGAGACCAGAGTCCTAGGACCAGGAAGGGGTGTGGGACGTTGCGTTGACTAACGAGGAAATCCTGAGGTACTATCCACATGTATTATCCAATGGCGTCCTATTTTTTGAAGAATTTTTCTTACCGAGGACCTATTTGGCCTCTTTCTTGCCAACATCGTTTCTTTTAGGAGGCAGAAAATAAGAACCGATCAAAATCACAAGGATCATTTACAAAGTCATAAAATGAATCCTAGTGACAGCCATATCCATCTTAAGGTTAACACACAAATTAGAGTGTTAATTAACATACCAGTTGTAAAACAATAAAATGAAGATATGTCGTGTCGTAATAATGACATGTAATTTTCACAGTAAGTCAAATAAAGTCTGTTCTCTCTAATAATGTATTTTTTTATGTCCCTGGTAAGAACAATTCTTCCAAAAATAGTGGCCTCTGAATCATACCAAACTACCAATTCTGGGGGGAACAGAAAGGTTAGGGAAGTATTATATAATATTAGTATTTTTTAAAATTCAAAGTAATGTTTTAAGGTATATTTAAGGTTTTAATTACTATTATTATATATCTGCTTCATAATTAAAGTAAGCTTGAAGACCAGTTGTATGTTAATAAATAACTTTAAATAATCAATAGTTGTTTTATTTGTTATACAAGTAATAAAATACACAAAGTATTAGTTTAGGTTTAATCAAGTATGTATGAGTGTGGGCCTCGTCCAGTTTCTTGTGTATCGAATTTAGAAGCTGAACTTTTAAGTAAGGATATCTCAGACCATAAAAATATCTATGATTACAATGTAAATATGCCTAGATAAATATCTAGGAACTAATGTCTTCAGCCCAAATGATATGAGATGATGATCCTACAATCAAATTGGTATTATTAACAGCGTTGTATTTCTTAGGTGAACTGGCAGAAGTTTCTTTGTACATTTAGTTATAGGTCCCTACCACTACTAACTCTGCTCTTTGAAAAATTATAAATTTGTAATTACTCAATGTTTGAGTAGTTGTTCGGTTATCTGCAATTATTAAAACGTACCCTTTTTAGATTAAAAACTTAGAAAAAATAAATAAATAATTTATATAAAACTTGGAGTGTATATAAGCCTAAACTATAAGCTCTAGTTTAAATTAGTTGTGTCCAAAAGTACAATTTCCAAAATCTTAGTAAAAAATGAAAATATAATAGAGGTTTTATAATCTTTTCCCCTCTCATAACGTTTCAACAATGAATAAATTTTAAATGTAGCCCATTTTGAACTTGTAATGATAAACGGAGGTTCTAAGGGATGTAAAAATAGTAGTTCATTTTCAGTAGAGTTCTCAAAATATTGGAATTTCGGTAAAACTCAAAATTAAATAACTGGGAACTGTTAAATTATGGATACCTCAAATTAAATATCCCAAAATGAGACTCATACAAAACCGCTGTATTCATAATGAACTTACCCAAGAATTGTCAAAATCTGTGTTTTCTGGCAATTTATTAAATTTTAGTGAATTTGCATCAATCCTAACTGTGTTTTCTTCCTCAACCGAAATTCCATGGTCCCCACCTCTGTGAGTGTTCTGAAATCAGCAACCATCCATATTTATAAAGTACAAACATCATAATTAATTGTATTGTTCGTTCCTTAATAATAGCAAGCATTGTAATTCTAGGAAACTGAAATTTGGCACAGTTAATGTGTCCAGTCCACCCTAGAACTGCCTCCCGACAAGAAAACAATCTGAGGCAAAGAGAGTAGTTTAATATCATTGAGTTGTGTCTGTATACCATACGTGTAAAACATCTGTGCATAATTAATTATAAAGTAATTGCAGATATGCATGCAATACGGTTGTGGCAACTTTATCTAATACTAGAAACAATAAAATATTTAAATAATATATTTCTGATTAAAAAAACCATTCGAATCCCAAGTAGAATATACAGGGTGTCCCACGAGTAACTCATTAAAATTCTCATGTTTTTTCCTCTCTTAAAAATAATGAAAAAAGTTCATATACGCATATGTGCAGAAACGCTTTGTCTTCTATATCTACGTCTAGCGAAAGAGTTGCCCGATTTTCTAGAAAAGGGCGGAAAGAAAGCGGAACTGATGTTTTTATGACGTAAATATAGTTGTTAAATTGGTTGGATTTTATATAAAATGAACTGAAAATTTCAATAAATACGTCTCAGTCTTATAAGACCACCTATTTTTGAGATATCAAACAAAATATACAAAAGTACATTAACTTCATTAAATGGGTAATAAACATGCAATTTTTTAAGCAAAACTTTTAGAGATTTAATTCCGAAGAGAATAATGTAAGATAGGCCAATAATAAACAAACACAAAGTTCACTTAACGCTTAATTAAATCAACAACAGAAAATGTAATATTGGTTTATTAAATGAACGTTCTTCGTAAAAAGAAGACATTTCAATTGCTCATCTTTATTCTAATCTCCACACCTTATAATATATGGTTAAAACAATTTCCCTGATAATTTATGCACAATTCAGTGTATTTAATGAAACCTTTTGTAGCTTTGCTGATAGCACCTCGGTCGTTCTTAAGTAGTTCACAGGCGTATAAAATTCGGTTCAATAATTCTTCTTTGGAATTAACTGGTTTTTCGTAAACAAGTTGCTTTAAATGACCCCAAAGGTCCAGGCGATTTAAATCAGGGAATCTAGGAGGCCAATTAATTGGTCCACCTCGACCAATCTATCTGACTGGAAAAACTTATCTGCAAGTGCTCTCTAACATTTAGTAAATAATGTCTCGGTGCGCCATCATGTTGTAATATCATTAGATGTCTTCTTTCAAGCGGTACATCTTCAAGTAGATCTGGCATATGATTCTCTAAAACGTTTTTGTACACAAGACCAGTAAGGAGGTTTTCAAAAACAAATGGGCCAATTAACTGGTTTCCAATTATACAACACCATACATTTATCATAAGTCAAATTTGAAAGTTCGATTCTACAACTGTTTTTGGATTTTCAGTTGACCAACGGTGACTATTTTTCAAATTTATAATTCCGTATCTCGTCCGCAGATAAAAGACAACTTACATAATTTAGATTTTTTAACACCCATATACAAAACTGTAATCTTAATGCACTGTTACCTGAATGAGGTTTTTGAACTCTTTGTAAAAGATATGAATACAAGTTGTTTTCTTTCAATGTTCTCGAGACTGTGTTATGAGAAGTGTTCAATCTATTTGAAAGTCGGCAAGTGCTAAGTTTGCGAAAACCGATGCAAATGTTACGTGAGTAGGTATTCTTCTATTCGGAAATCGTCTTTCATATTTAAGTTTAGCTACACGACTATTTCCATTGGCAAAACGACAGACGAAAACAATATATGCGTACTCTAGATTTGAAAATGTAAATAGCATCTTGTCGTTAAAAACACGAATAAAGTACAAATAATACAATATACACATACACTTCACAAACCAAGACTAGTTACTGTAACAGCTGAATTGTTGGACAGCTGCACAATAATAATTTGTATTCAGTTATTGTTGCAGCAGTGTTGCCAACTCTCGATTTTCAATGAACTAAAAGCATTTCAACTGACACTGTATTTAAAAAATCTTGTTTCCCAACCTACAATTTTTTACACTCTAATTGTTTTGTAACTGTTTACTAGGCTGACAAACATCTTTAAACGTTTTGTTTTTACAAATAACGTTCATTTAATAAACAGTTATTCCATGTTCTGTCTTATTTTTCGTATGTGTTGATGTAATGAAACATTATTTTTTTAACTTTGTATTTGTTTATTATTGGCCTATTTTACCTCATTATTTTAAAAATTACATCATCTGAAGGTTTTGGTTAAAGAGTTTGCATGTTTATTACCCATTTAATGAAGTTAATGTACGTCAAATCTAAACAAAGCAGGGTTTTCAAGGCCAAATTTTGCATATTTTGCCTGACATCTCCGAAATGGGTGGTCTTGAAGGATGGAACGTAGTTTATTCAATTTTCAAAAATTCCAAAAATATCCGTTTCGTTTTATTTCCGTCTTTTCTAGAAAATCGGGCGAAATCTTTCGCTAGCCATAGCTCGCTAACAAAGCTTTTCCGTACACATGCTTATATGAACGTTTTCATTATTTTGATGAGGAGAAACCACCTGAGAAGTTTGTCGGGTTACAGTTCGAGGACTTTAGCTGTGCGCGTGACCTGGAGTGTGTGGTGATGGGCGGGAGGGGTGGCGGGGTAGCATTATGCGCTGCGTCCCGAAAACATTTCCTTTGACTCATGGTTAAAACCCTCCTTTCAGGAATCGTATTGGCCCAAATAAATCATCGCACTCGCCACAATCAGTCTGTTTTGTGACAGTGCTGAGTGTAGCTTGTGCTTCGCTTTTACCGATAATGTCTGTTGAGTTAAAGTCAAAAGCCTATTCATAGTCAGGCTCGCGAAATTGTGAGTAATGTTTATACATTTATGAAGGAAGAGGCAGACCATCAAACTGTTAAAATTCCGTTGTCAAAGGCTCGCCAAAGAACTGCTGCAGCAACTGAGTGTCAGAGCGAGTTGTGACTAAAATAAACAGTTAACTTAACAAGTTGAAGGTTAGTAACATGTGTGAGGCAAGTTTTACTACACCAAACAAAATCCGTCAACGACGTAGAATAGTTGACAATTTCCATGTTGAAGAACATCGAATACCGACTGCAAAACTTTTGAGGGAGGCGCTAAAGGACAAAATATATTTCCAGGGTTGTGAGAAAAGTTTTAGGTGGGTATTAAAGGACCTGGAATTTACTTGGAGAAGGACGGCAAACAATAGGAAATTATTAATTGAAAAGCCAGAAATCCGAGAGAAGAGGATAACATACTTGAGAGCGTTGAAAAATCACAGGGAGCAAGGACGCCCCATAATTTATTTAGACGAATCTTATATACTATCGTCTCACGTATCTAACCAAACTTGGTCAAATGGCTCAAATGAAGGGTTACACGTGCCGATTTCCAAGGGCGAGAGACTAATAATTATCCATGCGGATGGAGTGAAAGGGTTCTTGCCCAATGCTTTTACATGTTTGAAAGCAAGCAACCATAGTGGAGACTACCACGACAATGTGAATGGGGACATTTTTATGAAGTGGATAAAGGAAAAAGTGTTACCGAATTTAGAACCAAATTCAGTACTGGTAGTCGATAACGCGCCCTACCATAACATACAAATTGATAAAGCTCCTACTTCAAAAAGTAGGAAGCAAGATATGAAGTTGTGGCTTTCAAAAAACGGAATACCATTCTGCGACGATATCCTTTTATCCTGAACTCTACAAACTTGTGCAGCTATATAAACCAAGGCATGTCCGGTACGCCTTGGACGAAACTGTTCAACTACAGGGTCATGACATCTTACGACTTCCGCCGTACCAGCCAGACCTCAATCCCATTGAGTTAATTTGGGCCGAAGTCAACATCATGTGGTTATTAGAAATACATCTTTCACTATGTATCAAGCTAAAGCTCTATGCGAAGACAAGATATCAAGTATGGGCGCAGAAGGGTGGTCAGTAAAGTGCAAGCACGTAGAGAAAATCGAAAGGGACTATGCAGCCACAGAACGCCAGATTGACAATATTATAGAATCCCTTATTATATCAGTTGGTTCGGATACAGACAGCAATGACAGTGACCCAGAAGAGGAGGACAACTTGAGTGAAATTGAAGAACTCCAATGAAAAAACAATCATTGTAAATAACATTTGTTATTAGAAAATTATATTCTAGCATTTAAATTAATTAAATATTATTGAAGTGATTGTAAATTAAATAATAAGAGAATACCAAATAATAACAATAATAGGACTTATCCTTGTTTTTCGGTTGTTATATTGTTGTTTAACGTGTTTTTGAAAATAACGTATGTGTGAATAATAATCGGCAAATCGAAATCGTGAGTTTAAAGTCGTTAAGAGATTCTTGCGCCTTCATCTCAGCGGCTAGCACGTAAACGCAACCCGCCACACAGATAGCGTTCGTTTTTTGAAAGGGTAGTATTAGGGCTGCACGAGCACAGCTAAATTCCTCCTACTGTACTCGTGGGGCGTCCTTGCATATGTACTCGTATATAGTATATGCAGGTAGGTCGAAGTTATAAAAAGAAAAGCAATTAAGGTATTCATGTTTTAATTTGCGGGTTCTCAGAACACTTCATCAAATATATATATATATATATATATATATATATATATATATATATATATATATATATTTCTTCAGATGGATTCGAGAACGGTTTAGATTTACAATTTGGTCCAATTTAAATAGAGTATTTAATTAATTTTTTCTTTTATACCCTGTTGTTGATGTTGGAGTATTTTACATTGGATACGGCTGGTTGCACTACGACACGTAATACAAATTAAACTGATTCTTAACAGCTGTTAACACTTTGAGCTGAAGTTCATCAAAGAGGAAAAAATATCTGTTTACATTTTAAATTTTAGTAAATATTAAATTATTTTAAAGTGCTTGATCCGTAGTGTAAATGCAGATTGCAAAGACGAAGTTATTTAATTTTAAATTTAGATTGCACTAATGATTAATGATCCATCTAATGCAATACAAATGCTATTTATACGCTGTTATAAAAACTACGTTAAAGCTGTGTATGTTTGCACATAAAGTAATCGAATCTGGTTAGCTCCTTTAACATTGTGTATGGCATTTTTAGTGTAGGTATAGAAAAGCAAATGGGGATAACATACTCTTGTCCTTATACTAGAAGCATACACCCCTTATACTTATTTATTGATTGGTAAAAATATCAAAATAACTTAAACACCAAAATTGAATGTAAGTTAGTTTCCGAAACCAACATAATATGAGATAATTTTTTGTCAGTGCAACAGCATAAATCAATTGTGTTACCGTAAATAGCTTAGACCGGGAGTGAATTTAAACGACAGAACATATAATATTGACCGCAGCAATATTTTAGTAGTACGATACACTTTCGTCATTGGGATGAAAAGGCTAACTCTTATTGTTACTGAAATTAATCGGAGAACTTAAATAAATTATCATGGAATGTTGGAGGCAAATGTAAATCTTATAAAATCTATTTCACTTTACGACTTCAGGATCTTAAAACACTCTTTCAATTTAAATCTAAAATGCATCAGGAGATTGGAATAGCTTTGAGCGACTATCGATTATCTCTAGACTGTTTATTATGTCATAGAAAAAGAATACATGAATGCATTGTCCAGTTTTAACTACAGGAAATTGTGTGTGAAGCCGCGGGTAACTGCTAGTGTGTGTGTGTGTGTGTGTGTGTGTGTGTGTGTGTGTGTGTGTGTGTGTGTGTGTGTATGTGTTATATATATATATATATATTTGAATCTAGAGCCTTGTTGACTTGTCAGCACTAGTCCATTGTCATTGTAGCAAACAGTCTTCACAGGGCTAGTCGCATCGCTAATTCCCAAATTTTTGTCCTAGTGTGCGATACGAACGCCATTGCTGGCTTCTCCTTTCGTTGTCAGATTATAATAAACCTTTTAACTGTTTAATGGATTCGTTTTCTTAATTTCGGTTATATCGGAATTTTTTTACCGTATGTGTCGAGACCTAGCATACTTCTGTATTCAAGTCATATATTATTTGAAAGATTAAAAATTCAAAAGTCATATTAGGGTCTATTTAACAACATTTACCTCTACAACTTTTTTTTCAAATACAATTCACATTATCTTCACTTTATAAAGATAAAATGGGAAAAGTACAACTAACATTCGGAAAATATGCCGTACTAATAATCTGTATCCTCAAAATCATATCCAATATAAAGGAGTGTAGGCTAAGCACTGAAAAAGAAGGAAGTAATTACTTCTCACTACATTTTTCCAGATGTGACTAAATAAGGCGTTGGTCACTATGTTGTTCCCTTAGAAGTATTTCTAGTATCAATCCAATAATTAACTGATGAATTTATATTAAAAGAAAATATATTATTGTACAGAGTGTTGAAAACGTCTTTAGTCAGTGGAATTCATTTTCTTCCATGGCATTTACATAAAGCATGGTAATATGTAAAAGAAACCATTACCAAAAATAATATAGTATAGAAGAATTTACTCTGACATCTGGACCTCACTGAAAATAGACATTTATAACACACTGTACATTACAATCTTTTAAAAGAAAATAGAATTAGTTCATACCCATTTGACAGCCAAGACGCAGGACCCTAGGACAGTATAAAACACTGTACCCACACCGACCCTCTTCCAGTACTTCATCGTTCCCCTACTGATGGTCAAGAGAACATAACTACAGTAGGATCAGCTAATGAGGTCCATACTTCTTGATCAGATTAGTAGATTATATTACACCACCGTTACATAACTTGTATGATAGCATCAGTCCACTGCATCTCTTGTTATAGTTAAACATAGATTTATATTACATTTCGCACCACGAGGAATTCTGGACTTTGGATGGGTTGAATGGGAGTGCCCTTCTGTCATGATACTTACAGCATTAGTATGCTAAATCAAATTCATTTTCTTATGAGATTGTAGTAGTACAAGCCATTTTTAATAATTTAACTAAAATAACAAATAATAATGGAAATTGTAACAAGATTGCAAAAGAATTTTTGTCCAAGAACGAACAAACGTTAAGGTAAATTTCGCAATTTTCAGTATGAACGGTTAAAAAAGCAATTCATTAAATCTATTCATAAATAATACATTTAAATACAGAATATTATAAAAACTAGATCATGTATAAGGCCTCTACCAAGGATTCACTGGGTGTCGTCCACAAATTAAAAATTTATTCTTTTAAATTTTTTAAACAAGTTAGGAATAGGTTATCAAAAACCGTTATAGGCTATGCGCACAAAATTAAATATGTTACAATAAGTTCATACATTATCAATACTATACTTGCGAGTAGAACTGCTTCGACCGCGATGCCTTCGAGCAGCAAGCGTGCAGGTAAATTTACTGGTTTAACATTTCGCATATGTGACGCGTAACATGATTTGGAGTTCCTTGTCATGCATTAGTACGTTCCTATATTACAAAAGATATTTCATAACTATGCGGTTATCGATTAAATTTAAAGTTTTCTTTTAGTGTGTAATGATCTTTGACCGAGAGAAGCTAGCTGTTTGTGTTGTTTTCTTAGACGTTTAATGAGATGTTACTTCGTAAAATAATAAAATCGTTAAAGACTATTTTACATATTCGGTATTCGGTATTCTTGGATAAAAATACCCAAAGGTATAAATATTTGAAAATAACAAACGTAAAATACTGTGTATATTTTACGTTTCAGTACTCTCTCTTTAAATGTATGGAACCCGCTGACAAGTTATAATTTAGTATAATTGAAGTATGATTGATGAATAAATTATTCTTTTCTATAAGAATATCCTTTGCAAAGAGAGATAAAGCCCCTCTAAATTGGCATACGGAATTGTTAGTGATTCCTTCAAAGCGTAGGGAATTACTAATCTGGACTATTTCGAGACCTTTGGCTCCATGAGTCATTTGACTGAGAACGAAACTTGGTACCGAAATAGACAAAATGTTTCCCTTAATATCCATAAAGTATGCAAGTTATTTTTCTACACTTTCAGTAAATAATTCATGTGAAGTAATTTTTCATCGTACTAGTAGCGGCCGGTATCAGATATGCGTTGGCTTTAGTAATGTAAAACAAGGCCTCAGTCCACTAGACGTGTTTGTGACTTTTATTGTAGTGGAAAATCGATTCATCTCAGAGAGTTGAAACGTATCCTGGTGATTAAAATATATATTCAGCTGATTAAGACACCGAACATAGTGGTCATACAAATACACGTCAACTCAATTGTTATTAATCGATCCCCTTATTTTCAAAGTTATCGCATAATATAAGAATGTAAATAAATTATATTAAAACTATCCTACTCCTATGCCTTGTAAAAGCTTTGAAAATTAAACATTATCACGAGGTTACTAAGGGGTGAACTATGAGAACCATATTCCCCAGGCAATCTATATAAAGTATTTCATCTATACGTATACCATATTAAACCGACATTTAAATAAAATATTATCAAATATTTCATATTATATACGTGGCAATTTTAAATGCTATGCTAATCCCGACGGTATTTGATTTATTTCAATCGCACAGTAAATATGAGTAAATAAATATAACATTTTCTCGATCATTACATGTGAAGTTTTTAACAAAAATTAATAATTAACTTATTCAAAATTTTGCCATTTAATTTTATGACTTTGGTGGTTTCTCAGAAAACTGCTGAAAGGTAAAAATACTGCAAAACATGCAGGAAACTGATAAAACTTTTTCCTTTATTTCATTTAATCTGCTTCTCAATTCCCTGAAATTTTACACTTTCTTTTGGAATCACGTATAAAATCTAGCACGTGATGAAATATATATCTCATGTTGGCACTGTAACTATTTTAATCAACTTCTGCAGTTCTTGATATGCTAGGATATTGGCTGTGTTTTATTTCTTTAATAATTTGTGAAATTGCCATATCACGAATTTAAAAAGTAATACTATCCGCCATGTTGGATATTGGTGGTCCGAGGAATACAGTTCAGCTCAAGTACACGGAGTACGGACATTATACACGAACATCAGATATAATCGATGCTATAACCATTAGCGGCACGTACGGTCTAACATGGTCGACAATGTTGTGGAGGCCTGGGACGTTCACTGTAGGCCTACTGCTGGTAGTTGTATCGGTCTTCGCTGGAGAAGGCGGAAAAGGTTCTGTAAGTTTATTTTATGTCTAAAACTTTCTTAACGTGTTGTTTATTGTGTAAACATGACATACTCCTAACCATAATATAGTATGTTGTAATTTTGGCTACATAACAACGAATGTAAAATTTTAAATTTTAGATATTGCTGCCTTAAACTGTTGATGCCTTCAATCGTTCCAAACAAGCTATGCTGTTTTATTTTACTTCCCTCGTATACATAACACTCGTATAAGAGAGCGTATGATGATGGCAATGATGTTGCTTTACTCAACTTTTCCATCCTTCTTAAAAAGTAATAAAATAATGATTTTCTTCAATGATTCATCAACACAACGCTAGGTGACTTCGTTAACTCTTCTGAGAAAGTGCTGAAATAAGTAACGATTTAAAGCATGAAGTGTGAATTTAAGTAACACAATTATTTAAAAACTTATATCGTTTTTGGTTAAACATACAAAATAAAAGGAAGAATTTATAAAACTGTGTTGTTTGTGCCATCTGGGCTGACAATCAACGAATATCCGTACAATGTTCAGAAATCTAATAGAAAATGCTAAGCATTAACCGTAGATCTGGCTATAAAATTCTTGCAATGTCAGGTGTGCACATAATCTTTTAAACAAATGTAAAATGTGAATTATTGAAATAAAGTGCATTCTATTATATATTTTCTTTCCAGTACATTGCAAATAACATTTAGTTGCAGTTTTATCTATGTTTGGTTTTTAATTGAGGATTTTATTGGATTGGAAATGGAAAAAAAGAAAAGTAAACAAAAATTCCAAAGTACAGCCTCATAAAAATATTTAATTTTTTGTTTCTTTTTAAAAATATATCAAATATACCCCAAAAGGTTTGTATTCATAACATAAAAAAATTCCACTTTCCACAAACTACTTGATGTTTTAAAAAGTAGTAAAATTTAGCGATATACTAAAATCCACATATTCACATTCAAAAATGTGTAGACATTTACAATTTATAATATGGTATTACATTTCAAAACTTTCGCTATTATATACTTGCCTTGAGAGTTTGTAGTACACTCCCAAAGAAACCAAAAATTTTAAAATAGTAAGGGTATATAGGCCTAGCAAATATTAAATTACTAACACATAACTATTATTCTATTTTATAGCCATCATGCCAAGATTAGCATTGTGCTTCTTATTACACGTTGCAAATATATTGAATTACATTCTTAACCTTTGTGTATGTTAATCTGATGAAATAGCTGTTAATAGATGAAATAGTCATCCAGATGACTCTATTTTGTTCATCACATTAAAACTTTTAATAAGTCAGAAGGAATAACATAATTCTGGTGTATTTACGAAAAGATCGATTTCTTAGTTCTTTCACATATCGTATAAAGGGCTATAACCGCTATATAAGTATTGTTTAATCAAATACTTAAAGTAAACTAACTGCCTGTTTTTTATCATTGCATCTGCATGTTACAGTAAAACATTATTTTCACCAAACAAACAAAGTAAAAATGACTTATCCGTATTTCAGGACTCCTACAGTAGCAGTGGTGAAGAGCTCGAATCTGGGAGCGAGGGAGAAGATGGTTCGATACAAACAGGTCACCAACACAAATTCTGGGTCCCCACATACAAGGGCACTAATCCTCTCAACCGGCGGAAAATATCTATTACTACTTCGGAGATCGAGAAGTACGACCGCTCCATCGACGTGTCCTTGTCTGGGGTTGGCAAGAACAGGACGCGGGTGAGAGAGTCGAGTGACTCTATGCCTCTAATCTGGAATGGAGATAACATCCCTCGCAACAGCAGCGAGAAGAGCATCGAGCTGTCGTTGGTGTCTAGAGATGTAACGCTGGAGTCTGCTGAGGGGAGGAATTCATCGGGGGCAATAAACAAGAAGTCATTAATTTCAAAAACTAAGTCTCACACGCCCCAATCTGTGAGGGAGAAACAGCGAACGCCGAACAAACTTACAACTGTTAAGAAAAGGTATTCGGAAATATCGACGATGAAAAATATCAAAAAAAGCAAATATCTAGAAAAAGAGGTAACGTCACAGTTTTTCGACGAGCTCGGCAAAGCCAAAGACAATGAAGCGAGAAAGACACCTGAGTTCTACAAACGACTGGCTAAAGACGCTGTTAGAAACACGGAGAATAAGTTGAGTTCTCGGAGGACGATCAGACCAAAATACACTCGTTCTCCAAAAAGATCCCGACCTGAGATAATAAAAGTGAACTTGGACAGCAAGAGTTTAGAGAAACCGAATATGGAAGATGAAATTCGTTTTTCTACAAGACACAATCAAAAACAAGGTCAAATTCAAGAGTCAGAAATGAAAACTGGTGGAAATAAAGGTAAAGATTTCAGATCTCAATTGAAAAAAGAAAGAAAAATAGAATCCATAGCTAAAGAAAACGGGATGAATAAAACAAAAAGTTATACAACCGATAACAGAATACACAAAACAGATATTGCTTCACGAGAAGAGACATCTCTGTTATATAACGAGGATTACAGTGTACGGGATGATTCAAATGGTGAAGTAGGCACAGAAGAAGAAGAAGAAGACGACGACGAAAGAGAAAAAGAAGAAGGGGAAGACAGTTTCACCGAATTTTGCGACTATAGCGCATGGTCTGATGCATTAGCTAGAAATAAAACTGTAAAAAAACAGAAAAAGAAAAAACCAAAACAAGAAGTTTTCGCTGAGAAGTCTTCAACAGAAATGCGAAAATGGCCTGGAAAAGAAATAAAAGACAAGGCTGACAAGCTGAGGAAAAAGGAAGGGAAAGTTTCTAGAAAAAAGAAGAGGGATAGAGCTCTTAAGAAAAGAAGAAATGAAAGGAAATCAATGAAAAGTAAGGCATACGATGATTATGACTACGAAAAGACGAGTCCAAAGAGAACAAGAAAATATGAGTATGACGATAATGACTATCAAAAGAAGGGCCGAGCAAGAGCTGAAAAATATAAAGACGACTACGATTATCCCGAGAAGAAGATTAGGATGAGAACAGAAGGAGAAAAACGACACGCGGTTAAAGAAGTTAAAGCCTACTTGGAAAAGATGGATAAACAGTACGGAGGAAGACCAGGTAGGGACGGGAAAGATAAAATGGCACAAGAACAAAGAGGCCGAGGAAGAGAATATGAAAGAGGTGGGCGATTTCGGAATAGGGAAAGAAGAAAAGGAAGGGATTATGGGTATAAAAGAAGAAACTTTGAGGGAGATGAAGTTAGGAGAGGCAGGGGTGGAGATAGAGGACGGGGGAGAGGTAGACAAGATGATTGGAGTAGAGGAAGAGATAGAGGATATGAGAGAAGAGGTCGGGGAGGATATGGCGATAGAGAAGGTGGAAGGAGTTATAGGGGAAGTGGGAGGGGAAGGGGAAATTATAATAGAGGACGAAGAGGTAACGGTCGAGGGGAAAGAAGAGGAAGTAGAGGACGAAGAGATTAAAACCAAAAACCAAAGAGTACCAGCTTTACTGTATGAATGGAAACTCAAAATTAATTAATAGGTTTCGTATTATATATGTACAGTTGCTTAAAGTATTTTATGAATAGATGAATTATATGATTTTATATATATTAATCATATAAACTGATCATATAATAATAATTATATTTATGAATAGTGTTGCATTATATTTTTTTATTGTACTCAAAATATCAATAGTAATAAATCATTAATTATCATTATTATTTAACCCAGCATTCTTCTTTTTTCTGTTCCATAATTGCCAGAAAATACTGAGTATTGCGAAACTTCATATTGTAAATAGAAATTTCGAAACTCTCTCGTAAGTTTCAATGCCTTATATGAATGATGGAAAAAAACTCTTCCAGTTAAAAAAAATATTTGCTCATTGAAATCGTCTTATTCCCTAGCAAAATTATAGTAATATTTATTATTGAAATTTTAGAATTTTCTACACATATAAAATGTCTAATATAAATATGCAAATAACGCTTGGTCATAAAATTTCACGAGTGTTACGAGGATTTCCGCACGAGTATACCTATTAGTATCTTTTATTCCTATTAGTGTGTTGATAGAATTTCTTAAGAAATTTGTCACGGAATGTATAAGTTTAATGGTCTTCCCAGATGGATTTACTTCCGGATGGTTTATAAATCCCAGTTGAACCCACAAAGATCCTGGTACGGCAAAATCCAATGAGCCATTTATATCCGGGAAACCCTATGGATTTTCAGGACTGGCCCATAACAAACCGCTACTGACAAGTAATAGGAGTGGAGGGGATCGACAGGTTTAGTCTACGGCGGAGGATGACTGTTTGGGTGTGTGGAGCTCCTTTAGTGTTAAATACTAGTCTAGCTAGCCATGAGGGGAGTTCTGTCCACTCAGACTGCAGAGGCTGGGCCAGAGCTGGACTACTCTCCTTTCAAGGTCACATGAGTGAGTTTTTACCATGGCTAGACTGCCAGATAGTGAATTAATTCACCCGAAGAAGAGACGAGATTGCAATCTCGAATGTACAGTAGTGCTACTAGATCATTGAATGGTCACAAAATATCCTGAAAAATATTGTAAATTTTTCAGACACTTTCTCCGTTGTTCGAAACAATCTTTAGACGCATATAACGGAAATTAAATCCTCTTGAAGGGGAATGTTACAAAACATTACATATATAAGTACTCGTATATTTAATTAAAAATATTACCACACGAGCAAAATGAATTGCGTGCTCCATGAATGAAATTTGACAATTTCATCCATAGTAGCAGAGGGGGATGCTGGATTATATTTAGACTCTTCACCAACGTGGGTGTTAAACATCAAGTAAGAGAGTCATCGTCCTGATACATTGCACTACTTGTTAACCGCTGTTTGCAAGGATTTCGGCTAGATATAACGGGATTAGTACAAAAGGTGTATAAAGCATTACTGAAGTAAATTATGGTATTTGGACCATATTTGATTTTCCAAAATACACGAAATCAAGTTGTCTTCCACTTCACAAACGTTGAATGGCAAAAGTCGATGAGACGGAGAGCTTTGGGGTCAGAGAACAAAATTGATTCTTAGTAGATTGATTTCATGGTGTAACATGAAATACGAATACCTAAAAATATTATTAATGATACTTGTTGATACTTTAAATACAGGGATAAAATTCAACTGTTCATACACGGAAGATAATTGCTATCACATTCTCAATTTTTGAAGTATTTAGACTAAGTATAAACTAGTAATTTATTTGCTATACAAATACATAATTTTTTTGCCATATTTTACAGTCAGCATCACACTTACTTGGTTTGTGCAGATGAAGAAGTAATTTAATATATTTCATTCTTGGAGCATTGTATGAAAATACATTAAATTTTTTTTAAAGTTACAGCTACTTTCTGTCATGGGAGATTGTATGTAAATTTACTCACCTTTAGATGACGAAGATTATAAATATAAATTGGAGATAATTTTCCAGGTCACCCTCAAAGGGTTTCCACCGGCAACAATCATGCCCGAAATTTACTCTAGCAATAAGTTTATGTTCAAAATTCTGTACTTTATTATAACTATTTAATTCTGGTAAGCCATAGATCTGTATATAAGCGTCTTTTATTTCTTGTCATTAAATTGAATAGTCTATAAAAGTATATGTAAAGATAATCTTTCAACATCTTTCATTGAAAAAACTATTCCAAATTTTAATGATGCAATAGTTTTCTTACTAAAAGTTATCAGTTTTATTAGTTCAGGTTCTACATACTTGCTTCTAAGAAATTGCTACGTAAAAGATTAATTTGTTATGTGATTTTTTTTATGTTTGTTTACCGTGCCTCCCCCTTCAGGTATCAGAGTTATAATCACTAATAAACGAAATCAATTTATTTTTCATCGATTTGTAGTCGTGTACGTTCATAAATTATTATGATAGTTCTTTACCGATAACTATAACGTGTCTCTGCCTCGCTTAACGTATGCAACCCAAAAATTAGATAGCCAAAATGAGGAAATATCGTACTTTGTAAATAATATTCAACCAGAATTCATGTTTTCTACATCTGTATTTATTTATCGCCGTGCATATGCCACGTAAGGCTCGCAGTGGACGTCAATCGCTCAGCGGCGGTAAAAAATACACAATTACTTATTTCATGTATCAACAGTTGTGTAGTTGTATATAAGTATTAATTACATCCTTTATAAAAATACATGGCGATTTGTATCCTAACATTGTTTCAGGCTTGAAATAAAAAAATCATTTAAATGTGAAATAGCCTTACATATTTGTTAAGTAATACAAATACTTAAAGTCGCCCATATTTTAAAGTAAAAGATATGTATCCTGGAAGTCCATTTTAGAATGTACAAATTGTAGTTAAAAAGTTGAGGATGTGTCTTGTAGTTTTAAAACATAATCTTTTTCCCGGGCGTTATTCTCTTTATAGCATCGTTTTCTTGAAATTCTTTTGTGCTATCGAGCGGTTGCCAAAAGGTTACATTTTCGCGTTATAACCGTTTTTAGAGTATAAAATAAAAATAATATGCTCTCAGACTGCTATCAAACTAACAATTTACAAGATCCGAGCAGTGCTCCTATACGTAAAGACTGGGAGGTACGGATGTAGTGTCAACCCCTTCCCCATTTGTTCGTCCTAGATACGCCTATGGTTCCACTAAATAAAGAAATCTTGTATTTAACTTATTGGGCCCTTGTACTGGAAGCAATTACGCTCGTAGAAACAAAGAAAGGCGTTCACTCCAAAATACACTGACGAAGCCTTATACAGTATACGAGTAAGTAACACTCTGTATATACAGGATGCCCACAAAAGAGTGCCACTTTTTGGGTAATAGTAGTCATGATTTAAAATGAAAATTTCATATAAACATAGGTTGAGAAATCTCTCGTTTAGCCACTAACCGCCATTTTGTATTGTTCATAAAAAACTATTATCTTTAAAACTAGTTAAGCTAAGGAAACCAAATGTTGTATATAGGTTTCAATAGATAAGAGAATCTTTTAATCATTGTTTTATTTTTCCTAATATTAACAAAATGGTGTATGTTGAAAATCTTTAAAGTCAAATAACAAAATGATGATGAGTACTATCAACCAAAGAAGTTTGTGACACCTTTTTGTGAACACCCTGTATATATCAATAATATCTTAATGGTGTAATTGACAAAATCAAATCCCTTATCACAATGATAGTCAGGTCAGACGATTCGGTTATATAATCGATACAGCCGCGATTATAATAGCGTTTGCATCACCATTTGTATTCCTGTTGTTATCATTGTTGTTACTGCTGTTATTGTTGCTGTTGTTACGCCGACAGGATGAGGCATGGCAGCAACTGTTAAACACACAACAATTCTTGTTGTTGTCCAAGCTTTCGTACACCTTCACGTCGAAGCCGCCCAATTAGGACTTAATAGGGTTAGTATTTTCAATTCATTTAGTATCCAAAAAAGTCGCTTATAGCGGTACCTTCAGCCTTTGTTTGAAATCACATTGGCGGTTATAGATTAGATGTGATAACTGTCCACCGCACACCACTGTTACGGACGTATATTTTGCCGTTATTACGAATTAAAAACCTAAAACACGACGTTTCAAAATTTGGTATCTACTCTCTTCTTGCGGTGTTACAGAGCGTTCTACCATGAGCGCCGAACAACATCCCTTATTTGTATCAATGCTACGTCCGCCTTCTTATGACCCAGATGACGAATGGTAATATCGAGGCAACGTGCGTTTACGTCTTAAATGCGAACGATAGCATCCATGTTATGCGAAAATCGTGTTTAGAACACCATGTGTCTGTTTCTTGCTTATTTGTTTTCAGTATTAAAAAAGTTGTAAACCGAAGAAACCTACATTAAATTTGGAAACAAACAAATATTTGGTATGCGAGTTTAAGTAAATGTAGCAGTGATCATCTCCATCGGCCACGCAGCATATTGGTCCAGACTATTAAACCTGGCTAAAATATACAACATTGAAATAATCGATAATATGACTATCATAATTGTCAGGGATATCATTCAGAAGCCTAAGTGAATAAATAACAATTTTTAAAAATATTTAAATATTGAAAATGTGTTATATTCTACACATTATCTCTCTTTTTTTAATCAAGCTTTTTCATCACTATTACTATTACAAGTTAACTATTACATATTTAAGTCATTCTGTAATGACTTAAATATGTAATAGTTAAGTCAACTCCTGATGTCGAACCAACTTATTTCTTATTGTTAAATTCATAAGATCCCGTGTTGCAAAAAGGCTATTAAAACACATGTGATTGTATAATTGCTCGACACTTGCCGTGAGTGTTGCTCACAATATTGTCTCCAATCATCTCTCACCTCTTGACCTTCCTTTGAGATCTTCATTGAGGTAAATTATTTATCATTTTACTTCAATGCATCTGAATGTTACGTACACAAGCCGCTGCTTAAATCAATTTGACGATAACTTTAGAGTGCTTTCTGCACAAGTATTAAAAGCAGAACAATGACAGTAAACGCTCTAAGAGAGGAATCAAGCAGCAGAAATCTATATGTAAACCTAGAACATAGAGACGCTCTGTTGTAGAGTAACCCTGACAGAAACTACTATGTTTCAGGAGAAAGCCAAGTCTGCTAGATATGACAAAGAAAAGTTTGGTATCCATCTGGACACGCTCCAAGGGAGGAATCAAGCAGCAGAAACCTTCAGGGAAGTAGAGACGCCCTTGGAGAAACAATTACAGTACACTAACTTCAATAGGAAAATTGAGGTCAGTCTAGGAATGGTTAGCTTAAAAAAACTATTTTCAGTGTTGGTTGACCCTCCGCTCAACTTTGATTTCACGTAGTACATTTTCAATAATGTTTTGGTCCTTGTTACTTTTTGCTGTTTTTATGTTATTGAATACTCTATTAACAGCGAGGGAAGTGTAAGTTTAAAGAACTTTGTTTCGCCTATAGTTGCCATATTTTTAGCATAGATTCTACTCCTCAATGTTTTGTGGACTCAGGGAAGATGACCATAAGATAACGATACCTTACGTTCACACACAAGGTAGGGTGTTTACAACAGATCACGTCCGTCTGGTTGTCTGTAGCGCTGTCATAAAAATATAGTCAATTACAATACAAAATCATTGAAGTTTTGTTTTTGATCCAAAATTAAAAATCAATAAAATTAGCCAGCTTGCGTGTGTAAACGAAAGATGGTATGTATTAACCCTATTCATTGAATAATACTATGCGTTATTAATAATACTATGGAGGAATAGAAATAATTATATGAAAATTATGAAATACTAATTTTGTAATACTGATGCAAATGATTACAACAAGTGAAGTGAATAAAATGAAGCAATGCCTATGAAGCACTAGCCATGAGTTTAAGAATATTCTCAATTTGGTGTGAATAAACAAGTACTTGACTCGTGAAGCAATTGCTCAATGAATGGAGAAGATTCCGGAAAATTCTTGAGCAATTGCTTTACATACGTATTGCTTGCTTCTCAATTTTGAAGCAATTACTTCAATCCGACACCGATGGAAAGGAATACAGGATAGGCTATATTTTATTTGTACAACTCATTTAATTCTTATACAAATCCATCATCAACAAACGTTCTCCCCTCTCCCGAGTTACTCGGTCTTCTACCTGAAGATTGTCCATAACCACTTCTTCGTTTCCAGGTTCAAAGTTATCTTGGCCTGCATCAAAGTCATCATTTAGATGTTTTGAAACATTATGCAACACTGCACAAGAGACAACCACTTTAGGGACTTTTTCCAGTGAAACACGTACACAGTTTCCTAATATTAGAAATCTTTGTTTCAGTTGTCCAAAGCACCTTTCAATAATTATTACCCTCTCCCTCGCATGCGCAATGTTGAAGTTCACTTGTGCATCTCCTGCAACTGGCTTAAAAGGTGTTACTAGCCATGGTGATACTCCATAACCCGAGTCTCCAAGCAAACAGGCAGCTCCATAACATTTTGATATTACATCTCTAATTGGACTCCTTCTCCAAATTCTTGCATCATGTACGCTTCCCGGCCATTCAGCTGAAACACTTGTGAAACGTTCTTGGGCATCACAAGTCGCTTGATACTGGCAAACCCCTTCCTATTAATGTACTCATCTCCAAAATTTGTGGGTTTTTTAATCTCGATGTGTGTGCAATCAAGAGCTCCAACTACTGTAGGAAGGCGAAAACGTCTTTTCCACAACAGTTATGCTTCATTAATTTCATTATTCCTTGCAGGAAAGTGAATCCAGTTACCCGATCTTTCCACAATATTACTCAGAACTGAATCAATTGTCTTACATAAAGTTGTTCGGTGTATGCCCATATCTTCGCCAATACCACTTTGAAATCCGGGATCACCAACAAACCTCAAAAAAACTTCCATCTTTTGTCTTGGTGATTGAGCTTTACCTCTAGTTTCTTTATTTTCGGGCAAAAACTCATGGGCTAAGAAGTCCACACTTTCACTCTCAAACCGGAGCAACTCCTTACAACGGGTAATTTCTCTTCGTTCACCATAAAATTTGCGAGCTCGCACGTACATGAACTCGGCCATGTTGACAGTACCGCCTAAGTCGAGAAATGAAGCGTGCCTTATGGCTTGCTTCATTTTTATCGAGCAATTGCTCCAAAATAATGAAGCACCACCGTTTTATTCACTTCATTTTATGTGCAATTACTTCACTCCAGGAAAACTCGAGCAATTGCTCGGCTAAGAATTTTTTAGCTGTTTTATTCACTTTAAACGAAGCAATTGCTCAAATATACCCAAGTAGAAGCAATTACTTTACTTTATTCACATCACCAAATGTATCATCGTAATCAGTAATTTATTCTCTTTGGTTATTAAATTTTTCCACTTTCTACAGGCATGTTTTTATAAAAGGTAAGATGTCTCAATAATGTAAAATATATTTATGTTAATTTAATAAAAAAAATAGGGAACATAAACAATCCAAACCTGGATCTCACCAGTCAACAGAATGCGCTAGCGAGACGCATATTGTAGTTAGCAGAGTTCTAGTTGACCCTGTTGTGTTCCATATTTTCTGTGAATTGCAGGCTCTGATAATAACAACAGAGATTTGTATACAACCAATAAAGATATACTAATGCATTATGATTTCAATTTGTAAGGTTCTTAAGAATTACACAGAGCGACTCGTGTATTTCTAGAACACTTTGAGCCAAACATCGGAATGAGCCAAATATCCCGGAAAATAACTGATTGCTTTAATTTAACATCATGAACTTAGTAACTAAACTTTGTAAATGCAAATAATGTACTTTCCGTACCATTCTAGATACGATTTTGGTTTGGCTCAGGCATCATTTCCGTTTATAAATTAAACGCTCTGATGTTCCCATTTACAAAACAGCAGAGCATGTCTTATAAAGTATTTCTTGTGTATTATTAGCTTATTTAAATGTTTTTAAAGGAAAAAATATGGAAATAGTGTTTCCTTTCAGAACTCTAAATTATGGCAAGAATTTAAGACACGACTTAATACGGCGAAGTTGGGATTGCAAAGAACTGACCCTTTGTTGAAACTGGACAATGATAGACCTATACTGAATTATAGAGTCAAAAGAAAAACCAAACTATCTGAAAAGCAACAGGAAAAACTACGGACAGATCAGCAATTTCGAGCCAAGAGAGAAGTGGTAATACATCCACAACTGAAACCAGAAATGGTAATGCAGCCACGCATTGAAATGCCGATGGAGAAAGAGGCCGAAGAAAAGGTTTGTGCCTATTAGAAAATATTTGTTTAAACTAATTTATAACTCAGTTTAAAGTTGTGTGGAAATACTTCCAAGTAGACTAAATTTAAAACTACAGTATTGTTATGAATGTACGTCATCATATAAAATAGGTAAACTACAATTCTGATGTAAAAATGTAACTAACGACATCAAGAACTGATGTAAACTCTCTCTTTCAAATGTGAAAACCTACACCAGTTTTAAGTATAATATTACACACTCTGTAGTGGTGATCTAATAGAACTTTACTATTTACATTATATTAGTTTGATTAAAGGTATCAATATAAAGTTCTTCACTTAAAATGGCATATCCGGATGTGAAATGTTTGGAAGTACTTATCTGTTTTATCAATCGTTACCTTGCACTTGTGTTTTGGCTTACAGAAAATAATTAGTGTACATAAATTTATACAACATGAGATAAAATCATAAGTTGGTTTTCATTAAGCTAAGTTTAAAAACGTGTAACAGAATTTTATACCCTACATACGTACATAGATGTAATAATTTTTCATCATTAAATAATCATAAAATAATCATAATACCTAGATGCTTCGTGAATAATTTAACATTGTATGAAGCAAAATATTGCTAAGATAATTTAAATAAATATATACATGTTTGCATAGCATTTTCCAATTTATTTTACGGGATGACGTTTATGGAGTAACTTTCTTTTATCATAGAAAATATTAAACTGGTGCAAATTTCATTTGAACCATGATTAACAACTTCGATGATTCAGTCAAGTCGTAAACATTTTGAAAAATATTCTACTTATAAAAAGGTATTAGTAATGACATATTGAATTGTATACTAATATTTCAATCCAGGTCATCACCAAAAATGTCTTCGAAAATCTGTAGAATACCTTTCGTGTAGTGAAATCTGTAAGATCCCCTCAGAAGGCTGAGTCGATTGAATGTTTTCAACAAGGATATGGAAATAATATAAAATCTTTGTTAGATCAGTTTTTACACCAGTAATATTTAATTACGTGTTTCAGAGACAAAATGTTCCTCTCAACTTTCACTTTTACAATCCGTCCATTTACTACCCAGAAGTTATTGACTCTTTGGCCAACAAATCCGGCTCAGTACGTACTTTTTAATTACTTTCATTTTGAAACAGATGAAGCAATAAAATCAATTTGAACTATTCTTAGTTATTTTATCCAATTAAAACACGACATAAATAACATTTTTATTACGTTTTCAGTACTGTACTGTATGTTTACTTGCAACATCACTGTTTTTTGCTGTTACATAAGAACATCGTTGTACTTGCGGTGTTAAAAATTGTTGAATTTTCTATGAAAATTGATCAACATACATACAACATTTAATGTGTATATATGATACGTCTGATACACGGTTAACACAGGCCGGCATGTGTTTAAGGGCACTGTTTTATCGTGTTACAAGTAACTTATCTACAAATAACATTAAAGTGAACACCGCTCGTTCTATTCCTTGAATTATTGACGAAAATATGTATGTATGTATCATGATACTAAAAGGGAAATGTAATAAGGTAAATTAAAATTACAGTTGCTAGCCAAGTATTACTGGGACAATCAATAGAACATGGAGGTATTGAAGGATCTACATTATAAAATGTGATGTGAACCACCAGCTAAAAATGCCTTTCCTATACCATCTTGTATGAATGAATGAAAAAGTTCCTCTTTGAGATAAACTTGAAATACACATTTATTGTGATTATCACAAGTAAAATCCTCGTTGGAGGTGTGGTAAGAGATAAACCTATTCAAACTTGCTCCCTACGTGTCAATTCCCTTAACAAATCATCTATAAATGTAATATTCTCATTACTAAACATACGAGAAAAGTAAAATATTCTCTTCTTACATAATAAGACATTACAAAATGTAATCTGGTGACGGTTTATGTAGCTGATTAAGAAGTTACTGCACTGATATTCATTTATTCCATTCTAAGAATAAAACATTTGTTTCAGTACCAGGAGAAACTCTCCCAGAACCGGGAGAAGCGACAAGTCCTGTACCTGTTGGATGGAAGAGGAGTTCCACTTCTGTTCAGACCTGTTAGGACAACCCCGAACCCCTTTATCCGTCAGACTAACATCGAGGATTACGAGATAGTGAGACCCAACCTGGGGGAGGAGTTCCGACCGATAGCTGGTGACGATGCTGATTCTGATTCTTCTGATGTTGAGAGCAGCTACCAGCTGGTGAGAGAATTGTGTGAATCGTGGCTATTGAATCTTGGTACTTCACACTCCGCGACCTGATAAACTGTCTAAATTTTGTTTCTAACAGAGGATCGATTGCTTAGTTCTTGAAAAATTCCTCTTGGTAACATTTGCAGGGATAAATTTCCAAATTTTCCCTCAATGTCCGTATTTTTATTACAGTAATTTTTATAAAAATGAACATGTAACTATCCGGGGTGCATTAATTTTAAGACAAACTAAAACATTTACAAAATTGATAGTATTTCATAGTTGTAACAGAAAATATAAAATTGATATAAATATAAGATACGCCCATACCAAGAACGCCCTTTACGGGAATACACGCTGATATTCTCTATCCTCCTTATAAATCTCTACTTTCTCCAACAGTACTTTTTTCAATCTTTAGATTAGATCTATTCAGTCAGAACCAATATAATACAATTTAAACATTCAATATACTTATAGGTTCTGTACTTTTTCTTGGCACATCACACTAGCATCCAGCAGCGTAATCAAGAGGCCCCCGTGCTGGTGTTATAAACCGTTTGATAAAATAAAGATACAATGGTGTATCGAAAGACTCAACAGAACTTAACGAAATAGAGTCCGCACAGACCGACGGACAACCATTTTACCTTTTGACCCAAATTGCAATAGGGGGTTTTCTTGGATTATGTACGGTCTTAAATTTCTTGAACGTATCCATTAGGAGTTATCGTATATACGGACAGACGGATGGACAGATGTACGGAATGACCTGTGAACTTTTGACCCAACAATCAATAGGGTTCTTCGTAGTCAGTCATATAAATTGGTTTCCCCATCGTTTGGCATAAACTCGTTACGCTTTTAACATTTTAATGTTAACTGCGTTTACGCAGTTTCAACGAGTTTTTTAACGCAATTGGCACTGGAGCATTTTAAGGCATTTGCCTTTATATGACTTAACACCACCTACCTGTAAGGGCAATTATTCATAAACTACCATTATGTATCTCATAGTTTTTGTCACCCATTGCAATAAGTATGAGATTATACGTTTTTCCGCCTCCTTAATGACTGGATACACAACAGCAATTCACGGTGTAAATTTATTACACAAAATGTCTTTACTTATTTGTTTAATTTGTTGATATAATTTAATTCATTATTGACTTGAAAGATTGAGTCTTTAAGATTATATTGACCCTGTCATTACGTCTTAACCATTTTAAATAATAAATAATGTTATTTTTAAGCATATTTTAAGATTGATTTACCGAAGCATTTTTACAATATTACGTGGAAATATTTTAATTATTCTTACGCCAACCGTTCTCAATTTTTCTACAAATCATTACCCAAATAATTGTGAGTTTATATTCTATTCACCAAAATGTCGAAGCACCAAGATTCAACGCAATATTGCAGACAGGATGACTGTTACTGTTATTAACTTTTATCTTCGTAGATTAGTACTACAAATGTCACAAGAATTGTTATTTTTATTTTCTAGAAAGCTTTGTTTTTATTACATAATGATATTGTATTAAAAATGTAAGTGATCAATTTGGAAAGAAGAGTCTAGTTTTGGCATTAGCCATCTAACAAAGCAGTAAAATATATTACACTTCTCTACCGCAAGCTTTGGCAGGTTGTCCACAAACCGTTTGTTCAGCAACTCGAAGCATGGTCAATACATTCAGTATACTGTATTTGATAAATAATAATCAAGTGATTACATTAGAATTCTTTAATACACTACAATCTGCAATAATTTAAGTTGTGAGAATTTTGATTACTTTCTTCTTTGATAACTTTATTGCTTTGATTTAAATGTTTTCTTATTATATATATAAAATAAGAATATACATATATATATATATATATATATATATATATATATATATATATATGAATTAGAATGGTGGAATCAATTTTAATGCAACAATAACTCGTTTTCCTATAACCCTTTATATGACAAATATTTATATTAGGGATTGGAAAAAATAATATGCCGGTATTGTACTTTTAAACATTTCTTCAAAAATATTACATTTATATTTAACAAAGCTTATTTAACGAGAAATTCTTGTTGGTTTTTTCCAGAAAATGGCTCAAGTTCTTTCTTGGTATTTACGAAATATTAAATTTCAAATCGGACAGAGTTACCCAATTCAACTGTTATCATTTGATAAATCAAAAGACTACCGCTTGAAAGAGGATAAACATGTCAGGGTAAAGAGGAAAATGTCAAGGTTCAGGCGAGATAGAAAGCAAATAACGAGAAAGAAAAAAATTGGTAGAAGGAAAAAGACAAAGGTGAGGAGAGCACCAATAAAGAAGAGAAGATGGTACGATAAACGACAGAAAGGGCCGAAGAAAGGTGACGGCACATATAGGGGTGGGAGAGGGAGAAAGCCTAGACAACATAAGAGGCCTAGGCATTACAAACCACCACAGAATGAAACCAGTGATTATGATTATTACGATGCTGAAGGCAAAGCACGGTTTCCTTCGGAGGAAACTGCAGAAAGTTCTGACGATATTCCGGAAAGTGGTGAAGATGAAGAAGAAAGTGATGAATATGAAGGAGATGATGAGGAGGAAGAAAATAGTGACGATGGTGAAAATGAATATGATGAAGATGATGATGAAGACGAAGAGGAGGAGGATGAGGAGGAGGAGGAAGAAGAAGAAGAAGAAGAAGACAGTGATGATGTAGAGGAGAGTGACAAAGAAATAAGTAACAGTCACGACAGTTCAGGTGAAAAAGATAGTAGTTATAAGAAACAAAGTAACAAAAAACATTCGAAAATTGATAACAAAGAAAGCAGACAACATGTAAAAAACCAAGAAACAAAAAAGAAAGCTGTGCCAAGTAAATCTAATGAAGATCAACTAAGTAAAAAAAAGAACAATATATTCAATTCAATGCCACCTCAAATCAAACTAAAACGTGGAGAATCAGAAAACAGATTAACTGCAAAGAGACTCAATCTTGTTTCTCTCTCTTCTTTTCCAAATATAAGAAATTCAGTATCACTAAATCATAATCAACCTCCAAACAAAATGTCATCGGTTCAATTTGAAACTCCTCAACAAAATGTGTACAAAAATCTTCAATCAGGTCCACAGAAACGTACCCCAGATATCGTATCGTTGAAAAACGCACATATTGTGTCCAATGCTGGAGAACCCTTACATAATCTACAGTCTAAAAGAATGCAAATCGGCTTACAATCCACCTCTCGTGATAAGAAATTATCGCTAACATCAGTAGCCAGGGATAAATCAGACACTCATATGACATTTACTTCGCAGAGGAATGACGAGCGGATAAAGTTAACATCGATAAACGAAAAGCACCAGAAAAACATTCAGTCGTTAGCGATAGAACCCTTGGTATTAACATCGATAGCAAAGCATATTCCACAACTAATGAATGATGATATAAAGACAGAAACAACTGAAACAATAAATACTAAAGGTCATCAAGATCAACATCGGCCAACAAGAACTAAGAACGGGGCATGATTGAAGCGTCTTTGTACTGTAGTCAGCGACAGATAATAAAAGCAAAGAATCAAAATAAATAAATAAAGATGGCAATAATATGTTTTACATTTCGACAATGACACGAATCTGCAATAGAAGACTCATCTGAAAAAGAAATGATAAACACCAACACTAACATTTAGACGTTAGAATATGCACGTCAAAGTTAAAAAATGATATTTTCATAATATATTATTTATAATAAAATATAATAAAACATATTTTAATCATATATTAATATAACCCATTACATAGATTATTCAGTCTTCGTGGTAGATCGATATACGAGTATATAATTATATTTACGTAAAATTTGTATAAATGGCAATAGCCTTATTTAATTTCAATAAACATTGAAACACAAAAAGTACTTGCTCCGCCGGGACTCGAACCCGGATCTCTCACTTGCCGGGTGGATATGCTACCATTACACCACAGTACCCTCACTTTTTACGATTCAATTATTTTGTATTTGGCTGTATCTGTCACATATGCTTTTAAATAAGCTAACTAACATATGATCGGAAGACCAAACACCTGTCAAATGACTTTTTTATTTACGTTAAATTTGTATAAATGGCAATAGCCTTATTTCATTTCAATAAACATTGAATCACATTATTATTCTTTCATCTTATATATATATATATATATATATATATATATATATATATATATATATATATATATAAGATATATATATATCTTATATATATATATATATATATATATATATATATATATATATAAGATGAAAGAATTATAATAATACTATAAAATAATAATCTCTGATGGAAAAATGTTATGTACGTATATGTTGTAGTCGTGAGAATGTTCTGCAGCAATGCGTATCTCCATTCTAGACAGACTGACGGTAGATATATCAAAGACTAAAGAACGAATTTGTTATAAGTTGTGGAAACAAAATATATGAATTACTAGAGAGTTTTACTTGTATCTTGGTTGTTTCTTTGTCTATAAAATTCTAAAGACAAAATTTACGTTTATGATATGTTAAAGGTTTAAGTAGAATATTTAAATTCTTCTGGATAAAGCAACCTTGTGATTATACTGTACTAAACTATGAGAGGTGATGCAGAATATCGACGTGAACGGTAATTTTGTACACTGTACAAGGATAAATGTTTTGAATATGCTTGAAGTATTGCAATAGATGTTTCAACTCTTCACACTTAAAACATATCAGTGTTAATCCTCTGCTTCCACAGCTAATTTGGTCTGTAAATATCATATTATCCGATGCTTATACAATAACCAATTTGTAAAGAAACACTGACATCATTCTCAAACAATACCAACTTCTGCTCACTGTGAAGCAATCCACTTCAGGCAAAACTTATTCCTATTTTTCAGAGTGAAACTTCAGACATTGAGTACGATTCGGACTATTCCATCTCCATGTCCGATTCAGAAGACTGGGAGAACTTCCCGCTGACGACTCCTTCCGGCCCTAACCCCGGGTGGGGTCTCTCCACGCTAGCGGACATATACCAGCGGCCTCACCGACCTCGTGTAGTGTACCGAGAACCAAATCCGGCCCAGAGGACAGTAGTGCGCGCCAAGCGATCGCCCAAGGAGAAGAAACGCAAGATAGGAAAATATAAAGATAAACTAAAGGAACGCCGAAAGAGGAAAGACGTGAAACGTAAGAGACGAATTATTCGGAACAGCAAAGAGGATAAGGCAGTCAAAGAAGAGGTGAAGGTCGAAAAGGCGATTGAAAGCCTGCTGAAGAAACAGGTAACAAGAAAGAGGACCACAGTTTATCAGCTGGAGGACACGTCAAAGGAGGTTTTATGGTACAACAAGACACACAGAGTATTGAAAGACACAGGAGTTACATTCAAGTGGCTGAACAAAACTCACTATGTGATATATAATGACAACGCTACGGATAAATGGCACGCGGCACATCATGTATTAGTTTACAATGAGGAATATGTAGAGAACATAACACGGAAGGAGGATAAGATGAGAAAGAAAACACAAAAGGAAACTGAAGAGTATGAGGAGTACGACGAAGATTACTATGACGAAGATTTTACTGAAGAGGAAGAAGAGGAGAGGGCGGATATAGAAAAGAGAAAACAGGAGATAAGAGATAAAGAGAGAAAACTTACTAAGAAAAAAACTAAAATAGTTGCACCAACAATAACAGAGCCATTGAAGGAAGAAGCGAAGATAGACACGGATAAACGACAAAAGACAGAAAAGAAAGAGAAAAAACGTAAGAAGATAAAGATCAAAAATATAAAAGATTCTAAAGAAGAAGGTAAAAAAGAGACAGATGATCACCAAATAAAGAAAAAGTCAGATATAAAAGGAACAGATCAAATAAGAGTTAAGAAAAAAGTTAAGAAGATGAAAATCACAGATAAAGTGAAAGTCAAACAAGAAAGTGGTGAAGAAGGAAAAACTAGTAAGGATAAAACAGATGATAGAATAAAACCAAGAGATAAGAAAGGTGTTAGGAAAACTATTCAGAGTGAAGAAGCAGATCGTAAAACGAGCAGTAAAAAGAGAGGAATTGATAAAATAAGTAAGAGAAAGAAACCTGAATATACTGTTGAAAGGAAAATAAAAACCATCAAAAAGAGTTCTAGAGACACAGAAACGAATAAAAAGCTTAAAGATGATAGTAAAACCGAAAGTAGTAATTCAAAAGAGGACTTAGAACATAAAGCAGAAGAAAAGAAAAAACAAAATATTAGTAAGAAAGAAAGAGAGAACCGTCCTCAGAAGAAGACTAAAACTTTTAAGAAAATAAAGTCAAAAAGTAATATTGGAAAAAAGACGAAAAAGAATTAAATATTTGAACTTTAGACAAATAAATGTTTCAACGTAATGTCATTTGCCCATATGTACATATCAAACATGAACAGATGAATTCCAAATCAAATAAAAAATTATTACCATTAAAGCGAAAAATTGTAAAACTTAAATATATCTTTTTACTTTTAAACCTGTAGTAAAACTTAAAACATATTTTAAATGTGTAATACAATGTACAGTCAAATTACTTGGGAGACAATTATAAATCATAACTTGAAACCAAGAAACTTGATGCATCTGTTGCAATTACAAATATTTAAATATGTATTTATCAGTTTGCCTTGAAATGTTAATATTTTTAGAAGTTTTATTGCAATTTTTCACCTTGTAGGATGAATATTACGAAAAATACACTATTAAATGTTATATCTATGGTTGACAGAATACTTAATTAATTAAGTAGAACAAACTTAGTTGTTGCGGTTTTAATATGACGTATACAACGTTTAATTAATATGATATAAATATAATCCAATTTTATTTTTCAAATCAATGTCTAATTCAAATGCAATCAAGTTTATCTGAACAGTGTTATTAGAATCACAAATAATATAAAATCCTTACATTTGCAACATATCATTATTTGGATAAGTTATTTAAACGCTAATAAATTACAATAATTTATCTAAATTTATCATATTATGACTACAGGATTATTTAAAATAATAACTTAATTATATCTTTTCCGTCAGCCCTGGGGAGACGGTTGATGACTTTTGAAGCCCTGCTGGCATTCAGACACTTATTTTGGCAATCTGTAAAATACCAGGACCTGTTCTTACTTGTAGTAACAATACGAAATATAGTCCTCTATAATGTGCAAACATTACATGATTCAGATATCATTCTGTTTCACGTAATGTATCGATTTATTTATGAAATTACACTTTAAATACCTCCAAATATGAAACTATCATAGATACCTTTAAAATTTGTATTGTAGCTTTCTACTATTTAGTTAAATTACATATCATGAACATTTTGTTGAAATATGTATTAAGTAAAATCTCAAGGAGAAATCAATTTATGTATAAATAAAATATTTAATAGCACTGCAAAGGTTTAAATAATGTAATATGCTTATATGGACTATATGTTCGTGTTAGTACCGCATTAGACACAACTTGATCTACTTTAAAAGCCTACGAGCGTGAGGTTGTGAAAAGTTCTCTAATATATTAACTGCCTTCTCTATTCAGAGATGAAAAGCATGCTACATTAGTCGGAAAAAAATTAAACCATGCGAATTGTGTTTGACTAATAATGTCATATTTATTTTAAAGGAATTACAAACACTACAATGGCAATATATAGGATTTTCTCTTTTATAACGCAAATTATGCTATATTTTTAGCTGCTTTTACTCGTATTGTACTCTCATTCAACTATGAAAGTTGATAAAATTTTAATATAAGAGGTAACGATCTTGCTTGCCCGGACTTGTGTGTAAATTGTGTTAAAAACTAATTAAATGAAACTCTTACAACCTAGGCAATAATAAAAAACAAGAACTTACATTTTCAAATCGTTTACTCAAATGCAAATGGATAGTCTAAACAAGATCAATGTATTCAAACCAGAATGTGACACAATCAACATGAATATTCCATGGTTACAAAGGTACTAAAACGCACTTTCTGGTTTTTTCCAGAGCCAATTCCAAAATGTCCTCAATGAAATTAGTAAAAACCTTTTGAGCCTGAGAGAACGACTGGTGGAGAATCAAAACGGACTTTCCTCCATCAGTTCTACACGAATAAAACGTTCGCCCAAGATGAGCAAACTGAAAAAGAAACAGAAACTGGCGAAGAAGAAACGTAAGAAGAAAAAACAACAAAAGCTTACACCCAGGCAGATAAAACATT
Source organism: Homalodisca vitripennis (assembly GCF_021130785.1). Classification (NCBI taxonomy): domain Eukaryota; kingdom Metazoa; phylum Arthropoda; class Insecta; order Hemiptera; family Cicadellidae; genus Homalodisca; species Homalodisca vitripennis. The sequence goes on from NC_060208.1 coordinate 108,076,370, forward strand.
ATCGGAGGATAAGAGAGCACAAGGAGGAGAGGAGGAAGATACTACACAAGAGATTGAAGGAGAAGCGGAGGCTCAGACACAAGAAAATGGGAACTGGGCCATACAACAAGACCATCATTGATTACTATGGCGTCTATTTTGATCCTCCTAGTAGCCAGATCAACGACTCATTATACGACTCTATCTACGATTCGGACGCTGTTGACAGCGAAAAGATGTATGAAGAAGCAATGAAGAACTACCCCGACTCTGGAGTGGAAGGGGAAGAATACGAAGACAGCGAAGAGGAGCTTTATGAAGATGACGAAGAAGGAAAAAGCATAGACGAAGGAGGAGGCGGAGATGGTGGTGGAGGAGTTGGAATGGATGTTGGGAATAAACCAAAAGAAACCAAGAATAAGGAAAAAACCAGTGAAAATGAATCTAAAAAGAATAAATGCTCAGCTCATGACTCAAATAATAAAATTCATCCATTTTATAAAAAAGATGTGTTAAAAATTCAAACGCGTAAAGGAACGGGCAATAGAGATGGATACAAATATGAAAACGTAAATTATTATAAAACAAAACAAGAAATAGACTCCTCAATAAAGACCCAGACTCAATCAAAAGTCTTAAATCCTCAAATGAATCTTGCTAATAACAACTACAATATCATGAAAGAAAAATCAAAACCCAAAAATATAAAATATTCCAATATATATAAACTACCATTAATTTCTAGTAACACAGCCCCAAAACAAAACTCTGAATTTTTAAATGTAGTATTTGATAGCGATCTTAGTTTCAACAGTCATTATAATGGTGCAAATGTTCCGCAACTTTTAAAACCAATTAAAACAGATACGTACGAAAATATAGTTCCAATTTTGCATTCTAATAATTTTCAATTAATACGATTTCAATAAAATGGTTCAATGCATACAAAATATAAAATTTTAAATATATTAACTATTTTCTATTTTAAATTATATTAAATAATTTTCTTATATCTATATAAAATATATAATGTCGTTTGACTAAATATACTACTATTGAATGATAAAATTACCCTATTTTATTACATCTTATTCTTCTTTCTTTGTACTTTAATGAACTCTTTGTAGGTATTATTAGTTATAACTTTCTTATACTATTCAACTAAATTATTGATTTGAATGTCTTCCTGAGAGTAAAAACATTGAAGATATAAAACTGAAATTAGAATAAATTACTGCTGTCATGTTATCAAAGTTCACGTATAACATTTGTATTTGATCTCATTTTCTGATTTTCTGGGATTGGCATTATCACTATCTACTTCACATTACCGTCAAATACCCAATATTTCGTATTATAACATTATATGTTCTTACGTATTACGTACTAAATTTATTGCTATTGTTTATGTAATTAATTTTAAATAATTATTTTATTTTATATTAGATCAATGATAATATTAACAAATTGTAGTTTTCTCATACATCACATTGGTATTAAACTTTAAGATAAAAAATTCAAGAAGAAATGTGTATTAAAGGCCTATTGAAAGTAGATACCGATTGGCTGAAATATGTTCTACTAAAGTGGGTTGTTGCTGGTCTTTTTCAGAACAAGGAAGGCAGAAATATGTCCAAAGTTGTATTGGGATATTATATGAGACAGAATTTTGAAAAATGGTTGCTGATCCAAAAATTTGCAGCGGGTGTTTTAAAGCCAATATCGAGGACACAAATAGAAATAGACAAGAAAGAAGCTATTATTCCCATCAGTCCTACAACTCCAATAATTCCCACAATGAATGGAGTAGGCTGGAATATGCTAACTTCAGTCGAGAATAATTTGGGAGACATTCTACAAATGAGACTAAAACGATCAGTGACGAGAAAAAAACGAAAACGCAAACCGAGGCACAAAGAGGCGGGGAAGACTCTGCAGCGGAAACGGGCGAAGAAGAGAAAACAGAAGCAGAGAAGAGTAGAAAGGAAGAGACTAAGAATGTTGACACACGCAAGGAGACTGAGAAAACAGAAGAAGTCTAAACAAGCCAGACTGGAGAGGCATTATGCAAGGATGAACATGACAACTCCTTTTCCTGGATATATAATGAATCATACAAGGGAAAACAACACCTTGCTGAGAAAATATGATCTGAATGAGCAAGAAACGTCCGATACAAGACAAGAGAATACTGAAGAGGAGTACTCCGGAGAGACTTATGAAGACGAGAATGAAGATAGTAGCCATGAAGAAAGTGATGAGTACAGTGATGAAAACAGCGCTGACAACGGCAATGATGACTATGACGACGATGATTATGATGATAGTGATGAAGATGAAGATGATAACAGCGATTATGAGAACATAGAGTATGAAAATGTAGAAGACAAACCTTACAAACCAGAAGGGGATAAGAGCGACAATACTGGAGAGAAACATCACCTACAATCCGCACAAGTGGGCACAACCAAAAAATTTGTTGGTAAATACCTTAACTCAATACATCAGACAGAATCAAGTAACAAGATCTCAAACAAATTATTAAGTAGCAAAGGAACCTTTATAAACAAAAATAAATTAAGTAGAAAATACAACGCCGGCGTGCCGGAAAACTCAAAACAGAAATTAAATTATAAATCTGTCAAATATCAAACAGAAAATATCAGAACACTTAATGGAAAATCCAAAAATTATTTAAATAAATCCAATGGCGAAGAATATGCAAACATAAAGAGTCTTAAAGGTGCCGAAAATTATATTTTTCAAAGTATCATTACAAAATTTAAAACATTGCAAAATATCTTGATAGAACAATGTCAATTGATTCAGCACGATAAGAAACATGCAGAGAATATTAGGATATTTGATATCAAACAAAAATGTTCTAGCAACAAATTGAATTATAAATAAATACATTTTTTATAACTATATATAAATTATAATATAACATAATGTTTGTATATTTCTAATAAGTTATTTAATGCGTGACTTTAATAATTGGTAATCATGATATATCGACTGTTCATACAGTTTAACTGTTATCTCCAACGCAAAATATAAAACTGTCAAAATGAACGTTCAACCGAAAGCGGATATAATAGAATTTAAATATTTTATACAATATAATTCAATGTTTTTTTTTAATGTCTTCCTTTTCTAAAAATAAGTACAGGAATAGCACAAAAATGTTAAGCAGGATGGCATTATCAAGAACATTATATAAAAAATTGTAAATACAAGAATTTTAAATGTGTGTAATGAATACAATATAACTGAATTAGTACAACTGAATTACCTATATAAGAACGAATACATTTAGTAATTTCGTTAATCGTTAAAGCAATCAAAAACAGGTTTAGTATAATCTTAAGCATTACTTGAGTCAGTACTTATTTATTTAGTACTTCCAAATAACTTTTTTATATCCTAGTATCGTGTTAATTATTAAACTGTTATTCTGGTTAGATACGATATGTATTGAGTCCTTGTAAATGTTTTATAGCCTCTATAATATACTAAACCACTTCAATACGGTTACTGGTGCCATATTTGAGTTTACTTTGTTGCACCGATAAAGAAAATAGACAGTCAAAATGCGTTTAATTTGGCCCTTCTACTTCCGGTGTAAGAGGAAGAATGAAAAACTTTTACTAAGTTTTCGGATTGTAATCTGAGAAATGGCTCGTTGAGGCTATATTACAGTAATATCCATTCATCTGTTTGTCTTAAGCCATTGTAAACATGCCACAACATAATATTAAGGAAGGTATCCAGTTTCGTGTACGTTACGTGAAATATTCACGCATTTTTCATTGCGGGTTTGTAATAGTGTTTAAATACCGTAATATTCTACAATCCATTTCATACGTTAAATTCGTCAGTAGTGCAATCTGTAGTAATTTCTTGACAAAATTTTTGTCTTTGCTATATTTTGCGTTACACTGCCGATTAAGAACTGAATGTATAGCCTACTTAACATTTAAAGTCTAAGTATATTTCAACTAAAACTTCCAATTGAACTTTTCTTATCTGAATGAACTCTGTGCTAAACATTCATTATCGAAAAGGTTGAAATAATAAGTCTTGTTATTTCTATATAAACTATAATGACTATAAATATAAACAAACGCACGATTACTAGGTTTGCCTTTGTAGACCATTTACTATATTGGCATTGCATGGCAGAAAATTTATTCCATAAAGTTCTATTCTTTAAAGCATACATAACGCTAATGTATTAAATCTATTTAGGTTTTTAAATTCATGTTAATCTTATAGTAATGACCTCATATTTAATAATAATTAAATATAAAATTTCAAATTTTCTGCTAGAATGCGCAAAATCAAAACGTTTAAAAGCTTAATTAGTTAAGTGGTTAAAAGAGATTATGTTTCATGAATATAATTATTATCTAAACAAATTTCAAATAAATACCCTGAGAAACCTGTCCAGTGAATATTTATAATAATCTTACTTAGACTTCAATATTGAAATGAAACTATTCCAACCGTTCTCGAGGATATATCAACAGGCTGAAGATTTCCTCAGATGATTATGTTCCGTTATCAGGCTCTCCAACCACGAAAATGTGTACCAACCAAAAGATGCTTAACAATTTTTAAGCAGTTTGAAGAGAACCAGTATGCTTATCCTAAGGCTCGACAGTGATTTCCATATCGTTATGCTTTCAAAGTATCGTATAATTACTGACAGCCTATTTCCAATGAAGAAGAAGGGGGAAAGTTCTGTACATAAGAGAAAGTGTTGTAATTAAATCTATAAGTCCTTTTGCGCGACTCTTGTCTTGAGGGACAAGATATTTAGGGTGGGGAAAGATGGGGTAGATTGAAGCCACCTCATTTGAGATCTCATTGTAGGCTACAGCCTCGTGTTACATTGAGGGAGGCTTTCTCTGTTTCAAACCTCTACTTGGGTTCTCCTTCACGTTTAAGAGTGAGAGAAATTTTCACACTGAGGGAGTTCCACTCATTTCTATAATTATCCTTCAGAGAGAAATATTTAATATAATATCTCTAAACGTGTAGATTATTATTTGCCACTCTTAAGCACCCATTGGTAGACTCTGGTGTAAGTGAAAGCATCAATAACCTACCTTTTTTACCTAACCCTTTTTACCTGTAAGTTCTACTGGTAGGCAGAGCCACAGCTTCATATTTTTCAGGGGGGGGCGAGCTCTAAATTTGCCGTTCTCTCAACTCTGGCTACGTACTTCAAATTTTTCACAAAGGCATAATTAACAATTGCAGTATAAATTATATAGTGATTTATAAAATAAATGAACATTATTTTTAACTTAATACAATTTTATATTTCCAGATGTTTTAGATCTTAATATACTGCTTACTTAAATTATGATTGTTGATGCTCTTCAATATTTATTGATATGGTGCTTACACTTGATAATCTCTGATTCATAGTGATTCTAAAATAATACATCTCAGCTTACTGAAGCATCTCTCCCCAAAACGAAAAAGACTAAAAGAGTAAGGAATATTTTGAGAGATGTTGTGATATGTAGGTAACCTTCGTCTAAGTGTTGCTTTTTAATAAATTTTAAAGTCTATTGAGGTAAATCATGTCCTGCTTTCTTATTTAATTCAAGGCCATTCCATTTATACTTCTTTGAACAATTCCTCAATGTTTAAATCTTCTGGGTAACTGTCAACCAAAAGTATTTACTCTAATGTGTAACCCCTTCAAATCGACTTTGCTTATCTGAGGGCAGTAGAGTCAACAACAGACAACACGCTGAGTGGGGCGCGGCTACAAGCAAAAGGTAGGTCAGTCTGAGTTTTGCCAAAATGCCTATTGAATTGTCATTGCTTCAAAAGTTAATTTTACTTTTAAAATACCTTTCATCTCGATAGCTTCTTCTCTGGCTATACCACAGTTTGAAAACTACTTGAATATAACATTTACAATTTACGACTTTCAATGCATCAAATCTTCATATCTTCAAATGTTCATATTGCTAAAAACAATACAACTAAAAGATAAGAGTGCGCTATGGTTGTCATGTCTTCGCTAGCGATGGTTTCACACGCAATTTCAAATCTATATAGCTAATTTCATTCTCTAGCTTTATTTTCATTCTTCCGGAAGACCGAAGAAAAATTGTGTTGACCTACTGAGTGATAGGCATCTATGACGCTCAGGTAAACTCCATGGTTAAACATGCACCTTCATAGACCTCATTCTGGTCTGTGTAAAAATAAAGTATAATGCCAAATTTAAAATTTAAAAAGAATCTTTCTCGAGATATCTTACTACACGGTACATTCACATTTATTGTACTACAACGCAAGAACGCGTTGCAGTGAATGGTTCAAATTATGTATTCATCCGATCTACCAATTTTAATAGGCTACGTGTAAAGGAAACAACAACGTTCAAGTACAACACTTGGCTGCGTGCAATAATTAGAGTTTGTGCATCAATAAATACACATCAGGTCATTCACTAAAAATATAAATAAAACTAAGCATTGAGTAAGTATTGAAACTAGACACTAGTAAACATTGTTTTAAAGACTACATCTAAGAAAATAAAGATTTGACTAAGAATTGTAAATTACTGTGCATTATTGCAAGTCCCTTCACTATTATAACGGGCCATGCACTAAAAATAAATATTCGTAGACATGCATGTAGACATGCATGTAGACATTAAATCTAAAAAACCTCGTACACTTTGTTAAAGGCTACTTCTAAGAATAAAAACCAATTTTTGTATGACTAAGAACTACTACTGTTTACAGGGTACATTAATTCAAGTCCATGCATCAATTGAACCTCTATTGGGCCGTGCACTACAAAAATAATATGACTAAACACATTTAGAAATTAAAAACAAATGGATTTACATAATAAAGCAGGAGGGAATGGTCAGATTCAAATATTGAGTTAGGCTGTAGAAAGGAGTGCCTGACAACCAGTAATTAAGAACAGGACCAAATTTTAATACAGGGAGCTGTCTAATTGTAAGGAATATGGAGTTGAACAGTTTATTGCCTATAACAGGTTAAAACAATTTAGAACCTTGAGTAATCTAGATCTATTTACATGGACATCAAGGCATTTCCTGGTATCATACCTACGTACACTGTCATTAATGATGTAGTCAGATTCTTTAAGCTAAACTGCTGATAGACATTGGTAGAAATATGCATTGTGCAATGTCAAATTCTGGTAAAATAATGTCACTGATTTGTGAAATTGATTCCAGTCTATTATACGAGTATTTTGCTTTCACTCTATGAATAAAAGAGTCACTTGTTAGTCTCATAGTAGTTATTAAGTCTCATTTGAATATACACAGTTCACACATTTATTTATTCTTCTGTTTTCTTGTTGCTATCATGGCACCTATAAAATCAATGCAAAAATATTCGCTAAAGCTCAGCCAAATCGTAGAAGGTGATTAACAGACATCATCATCGATCTACGTGTTAATAATATTAAAATGAATCTTCGTTCAACATTTCAAGTCTATTGGTCAGTTATTTTTTAAGATATCGTCCGGACAGACAGACAGATATTTTTCCAGCCCCACAACGGGTAGACTTCGCTAAAGCCCATCGTATCAAGGTTAAATATTTCAAGTAACGTAAAGCATAAAATCTGAATTATTTTTAGAATGTTATTCTTTAAATATAAATACGTATAAAAAATTTAAATTAGTCAAAATATAAACATGTTGACATTTTATAATTACTATCAACAATTTGTATGGATTATAAGACAGGAGTATAACCTATAAAGCACAAATCATCTTGACAGGATAATGAATCAGTTAAACTTTAAAAGGTAATCTTGTTGCCTTATTTTTACTGCCTAGCAGTGCTTAATTTCTAAAATTTTAGGTGTGGGAACTCTTAAAGCGGGAAGCTCAGACCGGTGGGTATGGAATACACCCCAGGAAGGAGGGGGGCCCTCACCCAGGAAAACTTTTGAAAATTATAACTGTAAACCTTTGTTTTTAGGCCACCCAGACATAATAATACATTCATTTTTATAAAATACCAAGTGATATTTTAATGCTGTTTATTTTCTTTAAGGTGCTTGATTAGGATGTAAGAAAATAAAAACATGAATTTAAATTATTGAGTTTACTCTCTACTCTACTCTACTCCATTAACACCTTGTTGCCTACTTTAAATTTCCCAGAAATATTTGGTTTGATTTCATTGACCATTTTGTTTGAATCAATGAAGCTCGCCAATATTAATTTTTTAATGAATGGTAAAATAAAAACAAATTGAGCCTTATTCACAGTTTTATTTATACACATTACAGTAGTAATAATAATACATATTAATATATAAATGGATGTTTGTTAATATAACAGCTTTTTTACAAGTTTGCATATTTTACAAAAAAATTGCATACCTTATGGGTACAAAACAATATTAATACATTCAAAATAAAACAACTTCTTGGAAAGGAAAAGGAAGCGTTTAATTACACACAAAATAAATGACACACAGAGTGGAGTAACACGGTTTCATTTTTTAAAATTTAGTGTAGTTTTAAAAAGTTAAGGTTGATTATTTTATTTGCTTATTAGTTATTATAACAAATATGTACGGATTCGTAGTATAATATTGTAAGGCAATGCCAAGACTGTTGGTAAACTTAGTTTTAGTTGTTTGTTAATATTTTAAAGTGAAAACTACAAAAGAAACAAAACAACAATACACAAAACTAACTGTAAGTACAAAAAAGAACTCAGAAACTTGAGTTCAGAACACAACTATAAGTTAGGCATAGGCTAGTTATTTTAATGAAAACTTAATGTTCTGAAATTCTAAAAGATATTTAAAAAACAGATTTAGGAAAAAAGTTCCCACAATGCAATGCTGTCTTCATGGTAAGTTTTCTACCCTCGTTGTTTTGACTTGGTGTCAAGTGCAGAATGGTGTCCCTTCGCCAGCCAGGTTTTGACGTGTCGCTCGGGATTGTATCTAGCCACAGGAGGTCCTAGGAGCCTGATCCGCAATAAATCGCAAACAGTGCTAATGTAGAGTGAAGATCTAAGAGGAGACATAATTAGATTCATTGCAGAAAACCCACGTTCACATTCAGCACTAGACACTGCAATACTATTTATGATGGAAATCAGTTTCTTAAACGACGGCGGTTGCTCTAGAATAGTAGGTTTCTCTCCACTTAACATAGGCTTCAGTCCCTGCTTGAAGTGTCTGAGAGCTGCTAATCTTAAATCTATCGCAGATTCGCTGGATCTCACATTCTCCGTAGGTGATGGATAAGTCTTTTGGCCAATACATGGGGTGGATCACTTTGATGTCATTCATGATTTTGGTGTAGTGTTCAGCCACATTTGAAGATGATGATAGCAACCTTGAAGTCAAGTTGTTAGCGAGGCTCCGATAGAACTGTTTTTCTGGAATACTGGGTATCTTGGATCTTACACAAAGTTTAACATCTTGAAAAATCAAATCGTCAATAGCAATTTTAGCTTCCACTGAACGTCTACCCATGTTTTCAACTCGGTTTTCAAACACTTTGATTAACAGTGTTACATCACTGTGGGCTTGGATAAGGTTGAGGCTTGATTTTTGAAGCTGTAAGGACAAATCCGATAACTCTTCTAGAGCATCGAACATCAATGCCAGGTTGTGTACAAAAGTTGTAGAAGATAATGTACTACAAAGCCCTTTGTAAGTTGAACGTTGCTTCGAGTCCCTTTGTTTGTCTTCAGATGCTTCAATGAAATGATTGTACAAAGATTTAAAATCTGTCCAAACTGCTTTCACCGCCATTAAGCTGGAGGCTACCCAACGAGTATCTAAAACACGGCCGATTTTCAACATTTGCTCCTCTAGTCCTTTAGCAACTTCTGCCAACTCCCTGCTGTTTTTCGGTAAACAACTAAACATGTTTCTAATTTTATCCATGAATATCTTAAAATGATTGATTCCAGCTACTTCTTCTATGGAATCGTGCACGGCAAGCTCTAAACGATGGTTCAAACAATGCCAAATGAACAAGTTGGGGAACGTTTCAGTAAGCTGTATAGCAAGGCCAGATTTCTTGCCTAGTAGCACTGAAGCACCATCACAAGTTAGAGCAATCATATGGTCTTTCATGAATTCAAAGCTTAGACCTAATGCTTGTAACTGATTTAAAAGTTCTTGTAATATACCAGCTGATGTTGTGCTATTTAGCTCAAAAAGTGTTAAGATCACTGTCATAGGGTTTTGCATTCCCTTTAGAACAGTTCTGATATAAACCACCAAAGCATTTTTGTTTGAAACTGAAGTGGCTTCATCCAAAAGCAGGGAAAATTTAGAGTCTGACTTGATTAGGCCATTTATCAAGTCTGATTTCATTTCATCAGAAATATGATGAATTATATTGGAGCAAGCAACATTTGAATGTAGGATTCGCCCCATATCTAAGCCATTCATTATTTGAAGATCAATTTCAGTTTCAAACTCAAAAAATTGCCTATTTAGTTTAGCTTGCTTATAAGCCGTGCGGAAAATGCGCTCAGTTACAATCTGCTGCTCTTTATTCATAGAAGCAACAGCTTTTTTCATTGTATCTTTCTTAGCTTCAATGAGTATTTTTTCAGCTAAAGAATGAGCTCGAGACCCACGGTGTAAAAATATCTTTTTCATAAGAGAGGATTGCTGGTCTTTTTTATTGTTTCCATAAGCGGTAACAGTTCCTAAAACCCACTCTTCGCTAATCTTTAGGCCCTTCGTTTTCTCTGCACCTAGAGTACTTACACTACGGCAAACGTTGCAACCTAGTTCTCTGTTCACAATTAACCATGGATTTTTAGCTTTAAATTCAACAATTTGTTCTTCAGACCAACAAACTGGCTGTTCACCCCTATTAACAAAATCATTATTTTCATTACTAACCTTAGCTTCGTCTGCATCAGATCCCAAACCCACCAACCTGGATACTATTTTGACCGACGAGGAAGTCGAAGGGGAATGGTAATCGCAATTATCCTCATTGATCCCGATTGCGTCTTCTTTTTTATCTTGATCAACAACTGAAGTTGTAGTCAATGCTTCCGAACTGCAGTTCTCATTATTCGCATAACCTTTTTGTTTCTTAGGGTTAGGTTTAAAGAAATCAACAATTTTTCTGGTAGTCATAGTCAATTAGGAAACTATTTAGCTGCACCAGCACTAATAAGCATAAACACGAACACAATCAACGACCTGCACCTCAAAAACGAACTTAAGCGTGATGGGATGCGATGCAACTTGTAACTTAAACGCGAAACACACCAAGGTCAAGTCAACTAGTCAACACACTTGTGATCACTGGGGCGGTGGCGCGGTGAAGGAATGGAGGGGGAAAGGAAGGGGGTGGGGTGGGTATTGCTTTGTTATTGAGAGGCGCAGCCGCGCATGCGCGAACTAGGATGACTCGCCCGTCACCTTCCTCCTGCCTGATTCCGTGCAAGACTCATCACAGCGCAGCTCACAACTGCTTGTACGGGCGCTTACTATCTGCTTACGAGTCACTCGCAAACAAAGCATAGCATAATATTGATCCTACCTACAATTTTTTTTAACTAAAACTTGTACTCGTAGTTTTAAAAGCGTTCCCTTGAGTTCCGGCACTCTTGGGAGGTAAGGGAACGCCGTTCCCTTGCGTTCCCACTGAAATTAACCACTGCTGCCTAGGGCGGTGTTACTTCGGTATCTGGCCGTTCGTGCCTTCAAGATGACCAGGCGTCTGCCATGCTAAAATTATAAACAAATCTTGTTCAATGAAATCTGGTTTAAAATTAAATATTTTAAATAGCGGTTTGCAAAACTACAATTCCAAGATAGTGTACTGACTGACTAGCTGAGCCCATTTAACGTGATCATTTTCGACTTCTTGAACCATCAGGTCAAGAGTAAAAATTAAGATGGCAATTAGATGACAAACGTTCTCATATAATGATAAAATTACCTACTAAAAAAGGTAAACTTGCACTTATCTTTTATGAAATTTTGGTCTTAATTGGATCTCAAGTTTCAGAGTTATGAATTCTCAATGTTGCAGTTTGGTTGGAAATCACCAAAAAACATGAAGTACCTTTTTCATTCTTAGGCTACTGACGTACATGGAAGTTATTCTGCGTAAACAATTTGCTTCATATGTTTAAATGGAAAAAACAACCTAATTTAGAATTGTAGTTATTTTGTGATTAACGTCCAAACACGGTTATCTTAACTTTTTGATCTGATAGTACAGCGGATTCTGACTAAACCATGCGTAAACACGAGTTATAACGCAACGACTCGACCTCGAAGCATATGGCCCCTCCTGCCCACCTCTGGCTGCGGCTCTGCTGGTAGGAATAAATCAACTAAAGTGGACCCTCCTGGGAATCGATGGCCTTGGAAATTTTATAGTATGTATGATTAAGATATTATGACGCTGAGCGTATATTTTGCGGTGCTTTTTATAAGATCTGAAGGAACAAGCTGTCAGCGCATCGGCTGGCAGCGCAAATGGCGAATTCTGAAGAGTTTTTAAAATTCAAAAGCAAGCTATACTGATAATTTCACAACTGAAGTTCAGAGAATATTGTAAGGAAACTTTCGAATTGTTACAACTGTTGATTCTGCCTAGTATGTACATTTTAGAGATAACTTTATTTTGTATGCCTAAATGTGCCCTGACAAGGGGTCGAGGCATACATGGCTATGAGACAAGAAGCAAAGACATTACCCGAACTAGGAGACACAGGACAGGGGTTTACGAACACAGCAGGGATTCGTATTATCAACAAATTCAAGATGACAAATTCAATAGAGAATGCTCTAATGCCCAAGGCGTTAAAAACTCGTTTGAAACGCTTTTTAGCGTCCCAAGCATTTTATAGTGCCGACAAATTTATCGCATACGATTAAGTGACCGCACAATCAGTAGATTGACAACCGGCGCTGTGTGGAAATGTTGGCGGTAATGAGGGGGGCGTCATAGTACAAATTGTTTCATTGGTGATTTAATGTTGTGCGTTTGTTAAAAAGTTGAACAAAAAATTCTGACGATTGCTATAAATTTTAAAATGTCTACAGCAATAAAGAAATTTGAATTTGTGAGCAATACTAGTGTTATCTTTTATGATTTTTTGAAGAATATTTACCTTGCAGTTGAAAAAAAAACCATATCTTTAAACCGCAGCACGAATATTATCCCGTATCATAATTATAGAGATTTTAGTGACCGTCTTGTATAAGCACTACTTTTGGTTCCCTAATGAAGTGAACAGTGGACCAAGGTTAAAACAAACTATCAAGAGCAGCTCCCCGAGCACCTAAAAAGGCACCCATGATGATCAAACATCCCATCCTCAGATTTTAGAGTACGAGTATATCGGCCGCTCTTTACATCTTTATCTTCATTCAGTAACTCACAGTACCATATACAGAGTGTACCAGACAGAGCAAGTACTACATGTGTATGCTGAACGAATTCAAAGAGAAGCTTAGTTCTGAAACTCCATATTTTCGACTGACGTAATGAGAGAAAGTAAAGAGCAATGAATAACCCAAATAACATTGATCCTACAATTCTTTAAAACAGTGTAGTAGGCTACCTGGTAGTATTGTGTCAGTGACGTTTTCAAGAGATTAATTAACATTAAATTGTAAAAAAATATGTAAATATGTTTCTATTTCACCATCTTGATACGTTCGAGAGCTTTAAATAATGTTTATTCTTTATTAACCTTTGATCTGATAAGAACAAAAATTGGTGACTATGTAAATGTTAAACTTATAAAAAAGTTTTATTTGTATACAGTTAAAAAACTTTTTTTATTAAAAAAATCATTAATTTTCAATTTTCACAAAAGGGCAATTTTCTGTAGCAGTTCTGTAAAAATGTTTGTTTCTTTATATTATGCGAATGAGTTACAGAAAAATGGTTTTTTTTTTTAGAAAGATAAAGGTGGTTTGGCTATATTCATCCTAGATAACACACTTATAAATCCGCAATGAGCTTAATGAGCATGATTCCGTAAATATAAAATCAATTTCATTCTTCACGTAGTTAATAGCAATGGTTTTTAGTTGTTAACGTAGTCTTGATTCTTAAAAGGCAGGAGCCGAGGAATCGTGTACTCTACTAGGCTACCAATAGAAAAGAATTCTGGTTTGTCCAAATTAATTGTAATAAGGCCTGCAAAGACTTATCAATGGATGTAAATAGACCTGTGCAAATTATTGGCATTGAGGAGGGGAAATGTAACTGAATCATACATAAGCTTAGTAATAGTGATACAAACTCGTAGTAAACTTATTGAAAAAAGGAAAGATTTTACATGTTTAATAGATCAAGCAAGTACTATAAAAGATAGATTAGAGCAGATTAAGGCACCCACATTAGACACTAGTTCCAGACCTGATGATGAGAACTCTGAAATATATTGACAAGTAATAAAGGTAAACAATATGCTTTTATTGGGGTTTCTTTAGCTCTGAACATAAATGGGTGGTTTTGAGTGCGCACTGAAAGTAGTCGTATTTTTATGTGGACCATCCTTGCGTAGAATGTAATCTATAAATAGTTTGAACTATAAACTTAACATTTAACCCCGGAGGATCGATCTCGAAGTCAAGTATATCATCAGTGTCAATAGCATGTAGCAGCCAATATAGGAAGCATTAAAGAAGATGGGGATGGAACTTAAAGGGAATTTTGAAATCCATAAGTGAATCAATGAGTGCCATTCTCATCAAGACATTTCCTTTAGTTTAACCACAGACAATTGTCTGTGGTTTAACCAATGTGAGACCAAGTTATATCTCCTTTATATGTGTATACATCCTACTCTCTCGTTTATTTTCCTAGACGTCTAGCCCATAAAGTTGGTTAACAATCACGCTTGAGAATCTGAATAGGCCCTACCGCTACCGAGATAATTGTAAAAATCCGCCAAATATCACAACAACAGTATTAAAAACTCTTACTTACATGTAATATGTAGCCTACCTATAGCCTTATTATTTGTAATTTATTAATTGTGTTTTCTGGAGGTAAACACGGTGCACACAGTATATATATATATATATATATATATATATATATATATATATATATATATATATATATATACAGGGTGATTCAAAACTAAACGGCAATCTCTCGGGAGCTTATTCTATAGCTAAAAACAAGTAAAAAAGTTCATATAACCATATGCCCGGAAACGCTTCGTTAGCGAGTTACGCCTAGCGAAAGATTTCGCCCGGATTTCAGAACCCTTGGTGAAGTCAGGCCGTATAAAAATGGTAAAGGTAGTTACAAAGATACAAATACGATTGTTTTTTATGTTTTTATATCTGACAAATTTATTAAAATTCGTCCCAGAGCTGTAAATGCAATACTTTCAGAGATATCTTACGTAAAACACAAGAATTGGTGCAAAGAAATAACACATTTTTGTGTTTAACGTAAGATTACTTCCATAAATGTTAAATAAAGGTCATTTTTTTCTTAAACAGATTTGTAGAACATTTAATTCTGAAAAGATTCATGTGAATTACTTAGGAAAAAAAATTAATAATAGGTATTGAAATTTAGCTTTATTTAAAAATAAAACAGACGCACAAAAATGCATATTCTTATCTGCATAAAATATTAACTAATGTTTAGGTTGTGAGTAACAGCTGATCATTTATTCAACACTTTTTATCGTCATATTTTCTTTGCAAAGGTTGGCAATATCAGCTGATCAACAATTAAGTTCATGAAGTAATATTTGAATAACCTTTATGGAGGTTTTTGTATTGTGGCGTGTGAAGATTGTATTTTGTGAGATCCTGTGATTATTTGGAAATATTTTATACAAGTGTATAGAATATTTTATTAAATATTTATTTTTAAAATATTTTATTAAATATTTTTATAAAAGTGTATGTAATTATCTTAGTAAATAATGGCAGATAATGTAAATGGTATGTATTCGTTTGAAGAGTATACGGACATGATACTGATTTACGGCAAAGTTAACAAGAATGGTTTAGCTGCAGTTCAGGAATATCGTGATACTTTTCCACATCGAAGAACACCTGATCGCAAAACATTTGAAGCTGTGGAGAGACGACTTAGAGAAACTGGTAGCTTTAAACCGAAGCGAATAGATACTGGTCGTCAACGTAGCGCAAGGAACTATAATAATGAACAAGCAATAATAAATGCTGTAGAATTATCACCAACCACAAGCACCAGACGATTATCACGTCAGTTAAATATTAAATATATTGAAAAAAAAATTATGGTTGCCTGTAAAGTCGGTTTTACGGGCGAAGATTTTACGTGACAACGTCTTTTTCTCGGTAGAATATTTATTGATATGAATATTATTAAATTGCACAATAGGAACGAGGAATTGAATGAAAATAAGAATTGCACAAATTTTAACTATAGAAATATATTTTGTTTACTAAAACATTGTACATAATTTGAAATTAATTAAAATTTGTTATTGTAAATGGTAAAGTTGAATAAAACATTTACTAAAATTGGAATTTGAAATTCTTGCTAAACACAGTTAAATTCTAACTCCGCGCGTAGTGATTGGTCGGTTTAGTTCGTTTGTTTGGTCGCACTGTTATGACAGGTTAGAGGTTATAATTTGTTATTTTAAATGTTTGACTAGCAATACGCGCTGTTTCTTCTCAATCGACTGAATTACGATTGATTGCAGAGTGATTTAAACTAATAATTTACTTAACACTATCAACATTTGTCAATAGTATGACATAACCTATAAACTCAGTTTCTCAACTTTTGTGTCAATCTAACAATTAATCAATCAATCATAGTTTACGATAATGAAATATCAGTGTACAATTATTTACCTTTATTGTTGTAGTTGTTGTAAATGACGAATCTAAGCACTCCACATTTTCACGAATAAACATAGTTATCTGCTTTATCCCGTGCGGCGGACCCACGTTATCTGCTTTATCCCGTGCGGATCCCGTGCGGCGGACCCACTGGACGGGCATCGTAACGTTACCGGGCGTTACACTTTTTCATGAGTGACTCCGAGCCGCAACCTAATTTAAGACGTTGTCACGTCAAAAATTAATAATAGGTATTGAAATTTAGCTTTATTTAAAAATAAAACAGACGCACAAAAATGTATATTCTTATCTGCATAAAATATTAACTAATGTTTAGGTTGTGAGTAACAGCTGATCATTTATTCTAGACTGAACATTAACATAAAATGTATTTACTTTTATAAAACTGTAATAATCACCTTTAATAGTTGCTCAAAGTGTCCTCCGTTGTTAGCAATGCACGTTTTCGCACGACGAATCCACTCTTTTCTAGCGCGTTTCATAACGTTTGGAGCATTCTTGATAGTTTCTGCCGCCTCTGTAATGCGATTACGTACCTCCTCTATGGTGTTAATCCGTTTTGAATAAACAATTGACTTCATCCAACCCCATAAGAAAAAGTCTGCTGGCGTGAGGTCAGGAGAACGTGGTGGCCATTTTACTGGTCCATTTCGACCAATCCATTGTCTACCATATGTATCATTTAAATAGTTTTTCACATCATTAGAAAAATGTGGAGGTGCTCCGTCGTGCATAAACCATGCATTTATTCTGTTTTGAACAGGAATATCTTCCAAGAGGGTAGGCAGGTTTGTTCTTAAAAAATTTAAGTACGCTACTCCATTAAGTCGATTAGGGAGGAAAAATGGACCAATCAAATTATCACCCAGAACACCAAGCCATACATTGACTGAAAATGTATGTTGAAAATGCCTCGTCGTCAGTTTCATGTGGGTTGTCGTACGCCCAAGTATGGGTATTACGAAAATTTACAATTCCATTTCTAGTAAAACAGGATTCATCAGTAACGAGAATACGCCGAAGAAAATACTGATGCCGTAAACAATTTCTTCTTAACCAGCGGCAGAACATCTTCCGTTTATTAAGATCTTGCGGTAATAAGTCTTGAATACGTGTTATATGGAATGGGTACAACTGTGCTTCATGAAGTGTCCGCCATACGCTTGACTGGCAAATATTTAACTGACGTGATAATCGTCTGGTGCTTGTGGTTGGTGATAATTCTACAGCATTTATTATTGCTTGTTCATTATTATAGTTCCTTGCGCTACGTTGACGACCAGTATCTATTCGCTTCGGTTTAAAGCTACCAGTTTCTCTAAGTCGTCTCTCCACAGCTTCAAATGTTTTGCGATCAGGTGTTCTTCGATGTGGAAAAGTATCACGATATTCCTGAACTGCAGCTAAACCATTCTTGTTAACTTTGCCGTAAATCAGTATCATGTCCGTATACTCTTCAAACGAATACATACCATTTACATTATCTGCCATTATTTACTAAGATAATTACATACACTTTTATAAAAATATTTAATAAAATATTTTAAAAATAAATATTTAATAAAATATTCTATACACTTGTATAAAATATTTCCAAATAATCACAGGATCTCACAAAATACAATCTTCACACGCCACAATACAAAAACCTCCATAAAGGTTATTCAAATATTACTTCATGAACTTAATTGTTGATCAGCTGATATTGCCAACCTTTGCAAAGAAAATATGACGATAAAAAGTGTTGAATAAATGATCAGCTGTTACTCACAACCTAAACATTAGTTAATATTTTATGCAGATAAGAATATGCATTTTTGTGCGTCTGTTTTATTTTTAAATAAAGCTAAATTTCAATACCTATTATTAATTTTTTTCCTAAGTAATTCACATGAATCTTTTCAGAATTAAATGTTCTACAAATCTGTTTAAGAAAAAAATGACCTTTATTTAACATTTATGGAAGTAATCTTACGTTAAACACAAAAATGTGTTATTTCTTTGCACCAATTCTTGTGTTTTACGTAAGATATCTCTGAAAGTATTGCATTTACAGCTCTGGGACGAATTTTAATAAATTTGTCAGATATAAAAACATAAAAAAACAATCGTATTTGTATCTTTGTAACTACCTTTACCATTTTTATACGGCCTGACTTCACCAAGGGTTCTGAAATCCGGGCGAAATCTTTCGCTAGGCGTAACTCGCTAACGAAGCGTTTCCGGGCATATGGTTATATGAACTTTTTTACTTGTTTTTAGCTATAGAATAAGCTCTCGAGAGATTGCCGTTTAGTTTTGAATCACCCTGTATATATATATATATATATATATATATATATATATATATATATATATATATATATATATATACTGTGTGCACCGTTTGAATCACCCTGTATATCACTACAAATACCATCTGTTGTCGCAATGCTGTTATAGGAAGTATAGTATTTTTTATGCCAGCAATCTACAGCAATATACTTCTCTGTACGATATATTTATTGCCTGTTCTGTTTATGTCTTTGCGAACGAATTAGCTTAGAGACTCACAATGGACCGATGTTTTTAATTTTAAATGTTCGAATTATCCGTGTTCGACTGGATAACCATTCCCTTTTACAACGTTGAATGGCTTTTATTTTAAAACCTTACAAGATGTCGAAAAATGAGTGAGTAAAGGTTTCTAGAAATTGCTTCAAATTTTGAAACTAACATTGATTGTGTATGTTGGGGAATGATTAAGGTAAATATTATGCACAAAGGCAAATTGACAATGAACTCCAATTGGTGGGGATTGGATAAGGACCCAAGCCGTGTTAAAATGCTATCTCTAAACAAAGCTTACCCTAGATATATTAAGAGTTACGGCATTTATATGTTCACTAGTCCACATTATATTGCACTATAAGCCCACACACCCATTTCGGACTGTGGTGGTTTCAGATACGGAAAGAATCATTTAAAATATAAACATTTCCAGGAAAGCGGATTTATTCAGTAAAGCCACCATGATTTCTGTGGATCAACTTATTTTCTCCATATTGCAATCTATAAGTAGTAATTATGAAAATAATAATTGACGATTTTCAATTGTTAAAGAAATTGACACGTATTGGGTAGAATTTTACAAATTTAGAAATTTTACTTTTATTATTCCAGTTGTGAGATTTCTAGTTAAAACAGACAATAGTTAGTACTTAAATAGTTGAATTAAATACAGCCTTGTGGGATAAGAGTCCTGGCTGCTTAAGTAGGCTACAACTCCGTTGGATAGGTCCATCTGCGGCAGTAGCTTATGGCACTACTGCAAGCAGGCTTTCCACCATCCTCTCTCTGCCTCAGCGGGCTGCAGTGCTTCAACATTAGATCGATTTGCTGTGGTTGACGTCGGCCGGACCTCCCTCTTATGTTTAGGACATTTTCTAGATGAATATAACACTACTATGTATAATAGTTGATGCTAGGCTGAAAAAGGCCTTAAGAGGATAGAAATTCCCTTAGCTGATTAGAACGGATGTGAAGAGCATGGAAATCGTTCTATTTCTTCTCGTCCCACA
The DNA here is from genome assembly GCF_021130785.1 of Homalodisca vitripennis. Taxonomy (NCBI): domain Eukaryota; kingdom Metazoa; phylum Arthropoda; class Insecta; order Hemiptera; family Cicadellidae; genus Homalodisca; species Homalodisca vitripennis. The sequence goes on from NC_060208.1 coordinate 108,096,786, forward strand.
ATTCATTAAACTTCCGGAACGTTTATATTACATAATAAAACCGGTTTAATACCCTGTTTTTATATGTGTCATCAGGTACGTATAAACAATAAATATAAAGGTATAAAAATAAATATAAGGTACTTAAAATGAGTATTTAAAGGTATATAAAACACATCAATTTCAATAAATTACACATTAATATTAAGTGACTTACCTAATCGCTGAAATTATAAAACGGCTTTAAACATAATGGTTATTTCTACCATTATTAGAAATTATTAATATTAGAAGGTAAACAAATTGAAAATAATAAACAATGTTTACACAGTTGATTACATTAGATATGCTCATTTAATTAATTCTTCACAACTTTAAAGACCAAGATTGGATTGTTCGCTACTTTACAGATCCATGGAGCGTAGACCTGAGGGATTTTTGAAAATAGGTATATTTTCTTCCCAGAGACCATAAGAATGTCCATATAAAAATTTAGTTCAATCGGTTGAATAGTTTAGGCGTGGAAACAAAAGAAACAAACAAAGGTACTTTCGCATTTATAATGTTATTAGATTAACCATTAATTTGATTAGTTGTAGTTATGTCCCCCTTGAAGAACTTTAAAGGCCCTATAAAATGGTCAAATAAATATTAAGATGACAAAATTTCGAATGCCTTGGCAATAGTAAAAGTAAAAATTTATAATATTCCAGTTTTTAATAATCTAAGAAAAACATTATTGTTTTGTATTTTAAGTAATATTTCGTCTATTCAAATGTTCAGATATATTTCATGATTAACTTTAAATACGTACTTAATTATATTTTATCATATAACTACATAGAACTTTTTGTTCGAAGCAGGAATGGTGATAGTGGCAATCTTTATATTCGGTAATAATTAATTTTTAGTGGACGAAATAAGCACTAGACTTCAAATAATAACAATAATATTAAAAGTCTTACTATAAAAGTGGCATTTTTATTCCATCTAAGGATTTATAGTTAAGACTATAGAAAAAATAAAAAGAGAAGTTGTATGTATTGTTGTAAACATCAATGACAATTAGAGTGCGTCACACATTTTACACAACTCGCATCAAAAGAAAATTACTTAGGGCATCTGAAGATGTTGAAAAAAGTATACATGCTATTCATACACACACACACACACACACACACACACACACACACACACACACACACACACACACACACACACACACACACACACACACACACACACACACACACACACACACACACACACACGCACGCACGCACGCGCGCACGCACGCGAACGCACATATATATATATATATATATATATATATATATATATATCATGGTCTGTATTAATTGAACCTGTTGAAAAACTTAACGCACTTAGTTAAAAAAAAACGTGTACATATTTCAATACTTTCAATTGTTTAAGAACATAGAGTGAAGCCAACAATAATTTTTGCGCAATAAAAACGTAGTAATGATCTACTAATATTAGCAAACTCTTATTATTCTAAATGGAAATTCATTTATTAATACTGTCTGTAATAGTTTAACTTGAGAAAGAAGTAATTTAGTTAATTTACCAAAGTTACACTTTCGTCAGATAAACTTTTGTATTACAGATTAAGAAATAATTCATGATTTTTCATTATAAATCCACGCGACGCCTTCGTCGCTTGATAATAATGCTTCATACAATTGAGCGATTACAAGGAAACGATACGATCACAACATTTAAAGAACTGCAGATGTCCGTTTTGACATCTGCTGAACGGGGGATCAACCAATCGACAAGACCGGGGCAGTGCCGCTGAGTCGTCTATCTAGCAGTAGTTTTATACATCGATGGTCCAAACAAGCTTCAAATACGAATGTCATTCGTCGAACCGTATTCCGCAATTTATATTCAATAAACTTTGTACTCTTAAAACAACAGGTCAACAAATTTCCACCAGTTTTAATGCCGTTTCCTATAACGTAACCTCTGTAAATACAAGTAAAATCCGAAAGAGGAGACAAGAGAGTGACAATAAACATTCTATTCTTTAAGATGTTTATTGACCCTAACAATGAATCAAACTGGGAAAACAGTCCTTCAGCCTAGAATCTCTCCAGGGAAACAATGAGCTAGAACTTATCTGAAGATGTACTACCAACACCAATAGCTGTATAAACTGTAAGTTGCATTCCACTGGCTCTATCTAGGCGTTGTAGAGCAATTATACTCCATTGACCACTGCCATTAAAAGGACTTCATTATTAATCTGTGTGGGAGAGATGTAATGTATTGTCCATAACTATAATAAGTCAGCTGGAAATAATTTTGCTTTGTTTGTATTACGTTTATGTTACAAATTGTAAATATCTAAAATTAATATATTTAAATAAAGTAACTACTTTATAACTTGGAGACCTTTAGATAATCAGAGAAACAATATTGCACAATAACTAAATATATAAGAAATGAGGCAACAAAATGACCATTTAGATTTTGTATTACAAATTTTCAATTACAATAAACATATATATTGCATGAGTTTCTCATTTTACAAACAATCGTCTTCACAACGTTTTACCAATGTTTGAATCTGAAAAAAGCCTTGTCACTGCAATACTATAAATATTCATTATTGATTACACTATTTACTTGACTGCCACTCAGACCAATATTGCTAGAGATGTTTACAAACACGTATTAACTCATTAGGAGAAAAATGTTAAACTCGTCAGAAATTGGTATTTATGTGGTTTGTCCCAATACCAAGCCTGCACTCCCTCTTTGCAACTGCCCTTGCAACTTCAGCATAATTTTCAGAGTTAGCAATGTATTTGTCATTAGCTGATATTTTAGTCTAGTTAATATGCGATTATATATGCTTTTTAAAACGTTAAACAGATCTCATCATAATATTTAGTCACGTGTTATGCTAATAATTTATTACTCAGCAGTCATTTTGCTGTAAACCTATTTACGCCTATTATTTTTTTGTTTTAGTTACCAGGGTAACATTATTTCACATTAGTTCTAATTAAACATTCTCTCAAATTTGAGAGGACAATAGTTTTATATGTGGTTCATTAGAAACTTTTTTAAGAGCTGAAGGTTCTGTACCCATTCACCAATACAATCCATACTGACAGTTTTTTTTTAATTAGTAAGAACCTTAACCCACAAACACATGTGTGACTTTGTTATTTGGTGAACATGTATTGTATTTGGTTCTGTGAAATTTGTTATAAATTTGCTTTTTTCTCGTGAAATAGTTCACAAACTGATAATAAGGACTGTTATTAATTGATTTAGTTTATTTTGATAATAGTTTTGATGTAGTTTACTGTTCGTAATGTAATGTTTTTTGTTCTTCCTGTTACATAACCTTGTCTTGTTTGTGTTTATGTTTTGATTGTTTACGTTTTTTTAGACTCTCATGATGCAAACAGGTTCCAGTTGTGAAAATGCTTTCACTGATGATAGTGCTCATGTTCTACATGATCACAGTTATAATCAGACAGCAGTAATATCTACAGGTATTCCAAACTCCCGAAACTCTGAGGAGAAAGAAAGTAATGACGGCATCCACTGGCAAACAGTGACTGGTTCATTCAAAAGACCTAGGAAATTGGTTTCGAACGGTCCCGACATATCGAAGAAATTGTGTTCAAACCCAAGTAGCTTCTCATTAACTACAAATAATCGTTTCGATGCTATTGGAGGGTCAAATACGATGGATGAGAGCACCACATCGACGCCGCCGTCTCATGTTGGCGAGGATAAACCACCTCCGATCTTCGTACCCAACGTTGTAAACGTTAAGAGCATGATAACCGCTATTGAAACTGTTATCCCAAATGACAACTACACATTTAAATGCCTCAGCCAAAACAAATTCAAAGTTAATACAACAACTATTGACGGTTATCGGAAGCTGGTGCACAAACTAAAAGAGTTGCAGGTCACCTTTCATACCTACCAAATCAAACAAGAGAAAGCATATCGCGTGGTTTTAAAAAATATGCACTTTTCCACTGATGTTGCGGACATTAAGATTGCTATTGAATCCTGTGGGTTCCAGGTTCGCAACGTAATGAATATGAGACAGCATAAAACCAAAGCACCTCTTTCAATGTTCTTTGTTGATCTGGAACCAAATCCGTGTAACAAAGATATATTTAATATCGAGTACGTCAATGCAAAAATTACCTTTGAACCACCGCTCAGGAAATCCGAGATCGTTCAGTGTAAGCGATGTCAAAGTTATGGACACACCAAAACGTATTGCTGGCACCCTTACAGGTGCGTTAAATGTGGCCAGAACCATGACACACGGGCATGTTTGAAATCCAGTGATACCCCACCCACCTGCGCTCTATGTGAGGGGAACCACCCGGCGAACTACAAAGGTTGTTCTGTGTACCGCGAACTTAAACAAAAATCGTTTCCCCCGATCAGACCCAAAGTACCTGAAAGTAAAACTCATGATCAATCACCTCGGGGAGCCCAAGATGTGGTAAGACCTCCCAGTCCATCCACTGTTCGAATCCTGCCGGGAAGATCATATGCACAGGTGGCATCCAACTCGATGTCTGAAGATAACAGTACTCAAAACGCTTTAAGTAAAACACTTAACGACTTTTTCAGCAAATTTGAAAAAAATAATGATACAACAGGCTGAACAGATAGGTACTTTAATGAACCGATTGTCTTCCGTCATTTCGAAGCTAAAATTAATAATTTTTATAGAATAGCACTTTGGAACGCCAATGGCTTGAGTAACCATACTCAAGAGGTTAAAATATTTCTTGGTCTTCATAAAGTTGATATTATGCTTATCTCCGAAACTCACTTCACAGATATGACACATTTTAAAATTCCTTTTTACTCTCTGTATCACTGTGATCATCCAGATAATACTGCTCATGGTGGTAGTGCGGTATTAGTTAAAAATAGTATAAAACACCATGCCATACCTGCTTATAAGTATAATAATTATATTCAAGCTTCCAGTGTTGTGATTGAAGACTGGTCAGGTCCACTCACGGTATCTTCTGTGTATACCCCTCCTCGTCATAACGTTTCATACCAGCAATACAGCGACTTCTTCAATACCTTGGGTTGTAGATTTATTGCGGGGGGTGACTTTAATGCGAAACACACCATGTGGGGCTCTCGGCTGTGCAATCCCAGAGGCCGTAATCTCCTTAAGACTATCAACGACAATAACTATCAATATTTTTCTACGGGAGAACCGACTTATTGGCCTACTGATCCCTTAAAAATTCCTGATTTGCTTGATTTCTTCGTGACTAAAGGTATTTCCCAAACGTACACACGTGTAGAATCTTGTCTTGATTTATCCTCAGACCATTCTCCATTGATCTTCACTTTAAGTTCATCTGCCATTACTACAGAGGGTCCACTGCGGTTAAGTTCTAAATATACTGACTGGGACCAATTTCGATCTCTTCTTGATGAAAACTTGCATTTACACGTTTCCTTGAAGACAAATGGTGAAATAGATGAAGCTGTTGAATTGTTTAACATGACAGTCCAGAAGTGTGCTTGGCAATCAACGCCGCATCAACGAAATGGAACCACTAATGGCCTGAACTACCCTCTTAGCATCAAGAAAAAGATTGCTCAAAAAAGAAGACTTCGTAGGATTTAGCAAAATTCCAGGAATCCTCGTGATAAAAACAACTTCAATAGAGCGGCGCGGGATTTGAAACGTTTGTTATCTAACTTCAATAATGAAAGGTTTCAGGTTTTTACTGCAAGTCTAACTCCTACAGAAGACACGAAATATTCAATGTGGAAAACTACTAAACACATGACTAGTCCAAGAGTGCCGATTCCTCCGATTATCTTGCCAGGTGGTGGCTGGGCCAAGAACAACAAGGAGAAAGCTGAAGTATTCGCTACGCACTTACGCGATGTGTTCAAGCCCAGTGACTCAGCTCAAGCTCCTGACCCAGAAATTGAATACTTATTAGAATCACCTACCCAACTATCACTTCCTGTTCAGCCCTTTACTCCCTCTGAAGTAACTGAAATAATTGTGAAACAATTGAAGCCGTACAAAGCTCCTGGGTATGACCTCATTACAGGAAGGATTTTAAAAGAACTGCCGAGGAAAGCTATTATGTTTTTGACTTTTGTCTTCAACGCAATATTGAGAATTGAGCATTTTCCAGCACAGTGGAAATTATCGGAAATTGTCATGGTAGCTAAACCTAGGAAGCCTCCACATCAGGTTAGTTCTTATAGGCCCATAAGTCTATTGCCTGTGACTTCAAAAGTTTTTGAGAAGCTTTTTCTAAAACGATTTCAGCAAGTTATTGATAGCGGCAACCTTATCCCCAACCATCAGTTTGGTTTCCGCCAGAAGCACTCTACCATTGAGCAGATTCATCGTGTGGTCAATGTAGTGAAGGAAGATCTGGAAGCAAAAAGATACTGCTCGGCTGTTTTTCTTGATATCAGTCAGGCTTTTGATAAAGTTTGGCATGAGGGTCTCCTCTACAAACTAAACCTACTAGTTCCTCATTATTTCTTTAATGTCATCAAGTCCTATTTGTCAAACAGGTTTTTTCGAGTCAAATTTCAAGACGAATACTCCGACCTCCACAAAATTGAGGCGGGCGTTCCACAAGGCAGTGTACTGGGTCCCATCATCTACACCCTCTTCACAGCTGACATACCTGTACGAGTCAATGTCACCATGGCCACCTTTGCTGATGATACCGCTATACTAGCCTCTCATGAAGTCCCAGGAATTGCATCCCAACGACTACAATCTGAGCTGGATGACTTGTCGGAGTGGCTTGTGAGATGGAGGGTGAAGGTTAATGAAACCAAGTCCACTCATGTAACTTTCACAACAAGGCCTGCTAATTGCCCACCTGTCTCTCTTAATAATGTCCTCCTCCCCCAATCTGAAGAAGTGAAATATCTAGGTATGCATCTAGACCGAAGACTAACTTGGCGTTCTCATATCTGGCACAAAAGATTATTTTTAAACTCAAAATTCAAAAAAATATCCTGGCTTTTAAACAAGAGGTCGAAATTATCATTAAGAAATAAGTTGTTAGTATACAAGGTGATTTTGAAACCTGTTTGGACTTATGGTATACAGCTTTGGGGTACAGCCAGTAACTCCAACATCGAAATTCTCCAACGTTTTCAGTCTAAAGTCCTTCGGAACATCCTGGAAGCTCCGTGGTATATAACTAATCAATTAATACATCAAGACACCAAAATTCCCACAGTAAAAGAGGAAATAACTCGCTACAGCAAGAAGTACCAAGACAAGCTGTATTCTCATCCGAACTATCTTGCGATGAACCTGTTGGATAATAGTGCGTCAGTTACACGTCTGAAGAGACACTCAATCCTGGACTTACCTCTTAGGTTCTAATTTCAAACTTTCTTGTTTATTTGTGTTAGCTCTATCACTGGATAGAGTCTAACCCGTGTTAATTTATTATTTTATCTAATTTACTTATTGTTCTAAGAATGTCTGAACAGATTGTAAATAAAATTGTCAAAAAAAAACCCACAAACCTGCGTAGTCCGAAATTACATCTTGTTTTAGCAAACAAACTTCAAAGAAACTTACACACTGTAATACAGCACCAATATTGTGGCTACACGTTTTCATTTTAATTTTAAATGTTCGTCCGATATTTTACCAACATTCTGCACACGACAATATCATACACCATGTTAGTTAGTTACTTATAAGATAAATATTATGTTTTAAATGTTATTTTGACACAAGCCAATGCATGTATTTATGTTTCATAGCAATAAAGAATATTTGACTTTGACATACATGTTTACGGAGAATATATCAATGTTTTGCCAGTAACAAACATCAGAATATGTTGGTCAACCTGCGCCCTGCTTCCTGACCTGGGCCAATCATATTTGATTTTTGGTCACAGAAACATTTACAAGTTTACAGATCAGCTGCTTTTAAGACGTAGGTTGCACTGAAAACTTTAGTTGGAGCAGACATCAGTGTGAAGTGTGAAGAGAGACTTTATTAGTAATATACGGGCTCAGAGACTGTTGTGTTGTGTATTAGGCTAAAGTTCTTTTTATGTCCCGCAACTAAGTTATTTTAGATGTTATCGTTTTAAATGTTTTATGAGTTTCTAGACTCTTGTACGGTTAATTTAAAAGGACTAATGTCGCTAACGGGACAGAGTGAAGGTGCAGAATCTTCGATTCACTTTGTCACTTTTAACCAGGATTGCACGTAAGTACTTGTCTTGGAAGTTGTTTTACAGTTAAACATAGAAATTCTGAAGCATCTTGTTCTATCATGAACTACAAATTAGTTGCTGAAATCAGCCATTCTATCGCAATATGCCAACTTTATGTAGATTATTCTAATGTAGGCCTATTGTTCAATTTATTACTTTATGTGGGCCCTATAACTTAGATTTAAACTTATCAGCTCTTTTCCTACTTGCTCATAAGAAACATTAGGCTAACACAAGCAAATTATTTTATATATATTACATTGGACTTTCACCATAGCATAGGCAAGGCTGACAGATCACAAGTTCAATTTCAAGGAAGGTGAAAAATATCTGAAAATGGTTTTGGACATATCCTTGGCTGCAATATAGTAGTAAGCGGCCACCACACAGCAATCTAATCACCAATTAAAAATAACTAAAATTTTCAATTCAAGTGTTTATTATAGCCTAGTTGTTTACAGTTAATTATTACAGTATTATAAACAGCCACCAGGACAATCAATCATCGATATTCATGAGTATTGAATCCTCGATATTAATGATTATCTAAAACTACTGAAACTAAAATTTTAAACCAAATTATGTTATAGGTATTTCAAATCACATAACGTGACCATACTTAAAGGCTGTTTTATATTTTGAAAATTAATATTTTAATAATGAATAAAAATACAATCTAGCCTAGGCTAGATTATGAATATTTATAAAATGGGGTAGGGTACGATAAGCGGACCCGGTTTTTTTATATCGAAGAATGTAGTCATCGATACCTAATATTCACATCTCAAATCCTAGACTATCACTCGATATAAAAGAATATATAGTCCTCAATAACAATCATATGTTTTAAATTAAAATATGAATTTAATATTTACAGTGATAAACAAATTATTATAACCAAAATTAGGAAAACTGAAGACCATATTTGCTCCTCTCACACTTACAGTTGTTTCTTTCCCACAAATTTCACATGATGGGTTTTTCTGTAAGAGTCCAACATGTTGAAGCCAAGAAAAACATGTCTTATCATCTTTTGAAGCAGTATCGTATAGCTAGTTTTCTAAAATTGACTGCCAAAATTACTTATGTAAAATTGAAATATTACTCTACGTGTATTATTTGAGTGTTTACTGCTGTTGATATAGATTATTTAAGTTAATAGTTCAAAATAATGAATCAGTATCTATTGATTATATCGATGGTTATGATTAGGTAATATTGTTTGCCAATTTCGATACAAAAACCGGGTCCGCTTATCGTATCCTACCCATAAAATATAACAAATAAACAAAACTGTGTAACACTTAGTTACTTTTGACTATTTTGAAGGATAATTGTATCCAACACCTTGTGACACAAACAACACATCAGCATTTTACTTGGAGGCCACCAACGCAATCAAATGATAATTGTCAATCGATGCGGAATCATCGATATTCATGACCATTCAAAGGACTAAATGCAACATTTCGGACCAAATAACATACAGTAATAGATATTTCAAAAAACAATATGATTTGATAGTTATCAATCTTAGAAATTAATGTATAAATATTAATAAAATGTACCAATTAAAATATAATATATAATTACAACAAAACAATAACATTTATTTACCTTAAGTGCATTTTCAAGGATAAACATGACTGCTTCCATTATAGGCTTTTATGAATGTATTATAGGCTAGTGATGTTATATGTTTATATGTAAGATCTATCAATATGAAGTGATTCAATGATGGTTGGTTGAACACTTTAAAATACTTAGGCTATATATTTTATGTTTTTACCATACTAATAAGAGGTTAAAAAAATTATTTTTAATGAACGATCTTTTACCGTGTATGCATGGTGGCCATTTTTGTTCGTAACAATCTGGTGATTTTTGGTTTTGCAGACATAGGTTAGGCGTTAAAATGATTATCTCTGGATTTAATTGTTCTAAAGCTTTCAAACCAACACCATTCTTTTCAGAAAGATCTCTTCTACAATATTTGTCATTTTCTTTATAGGTTTGTTCTAAATGTAAAGTTTTATTTTAGCCTCCAAAGTTCGGAGTTACAATACAGTAGAACCCCTCATATCCGGCCTCGGTTTTACCGCACCTCGGTTTATCCGGCCACTTCTCGGAAGCCAATATCGAAATTTATTTACTACGGCTTGCAGACGCGCAGTTGCACGCACTAGTCTCCCACGACTCTTGCGTTATTTTGGTGTATCTATTTGTTTACATTTTCCTGTGTTGTCCTCAGTTGAGCTAATAGGTTTAACCTGTAAACAGTTCGTTGATTATTTCCAGTGCGGTTAGTACAGTACAGTACAATTGTTTTGTTTCGTCAAGTGCTGTGTACTGTAGGTTGGTTTATCCGGCCGAATCGTTATCCGGCCAGGGGCTCGGTCCCGTGGTGGCCGGATATGAGGGGTTCTACTGTAATTGGGAAATCTTAACTTTTTGGAAGCCTATATACAAAGAAGTGGTGATTTATCATAGTTTAAACTTTTTATTTATTCAGGTGGCATAGCTTATTAACATAAAATAGAGTTAATAGCCTTAAAACATATTCCCTTAATCTTGTATGAATTTTAAAAATCTGATATGTTTTAAAGTTTGAAGCCATCAAGTAAAAAATTCCATTTTCGCCAATGTTTATAGTCTAATGTGAATTACTCAAATGAATATGTTATTGGAAAGTATATGCAGTTAAGATGGAATGTTGTGTTGTTATTTATTAATATATAAATATTAATAACCAAAAAAAGATGGTCTATAAAGATGGTATCAAAATAAAAAAATCACAGATACATATTTAATAAAATATCTGAAACATTACACATAATTATCATTTATGAACCTCCCCTTATTCTAACTCATATAATTGTTTAAATGAACATTTATTTATTCTGATAGCATTTGTGATATATACAATCTTCCTACTGGATCTTACAGTAGCTGTGGTAAGTTCAAGCACGGAAGGTTTTCTCAGCACGTTCTCTAGTGGGATCCAAATTGTATAACTGGTTGAGTTTTAAAATTATGTTTATGGTTCAGCTGGTTGATTAACCTTTTCAGTGCCATAACCAGACGTTTTCAAAACATGTACCTAAATGACTACTTTGTAACTGAAGTTTCTTTTGTCATGTCAATATTTGTAAATAGCCAAAATCGAGTTAGGCCTGTTCTTTTTGTTCTATCCGAGTGTTATACTATTATTATGGCTATCGCTCATAAGAAAAGTAGTAAAAGCAGTAAATGAAATGGACACTTGTTAATCAAGATATTCATTTTAGTTTTCATAAAAAAGTGAGTGGCATTAAAACATATGCTACAATATTTTTTATTTTAGGTGATAACTGATTATTTTTTAGTAAAATTAATGGATATGTTTAAAATAAAATGTTCTTTTAGTGTGATTTATTTTATTGAGTGTGAAAATTTTGTTATAATTATTTGAGAATCAAACCTAAAAATTAAAAAAGAATAAAACATCTTAATTATATGTTGTTGTTATTCTTTATGTTTTTGGTAGTATAAGAAGTTTTTGAGTTTATTTAATGTTAGTATACATATTTTTGTACAAAACGAAACAAAAATTATAAAAATTCACCAATAAATAACAAAGTTATGACATTTTATAGTAACCATATGCAAATTGCTAAAAATAGCAGGGCACTTTTGGATAACATCTACAAAAATACCTTTGGCATTATTGACTAAAATTCCAAAAAATGTCTGGCATTGAAAACATTAAACTTTACAAGCACATCATTGTTTTCCAAACATAACTTTTCAGCATCTGTAAGCCACCACATTTTATTTCAGTATTCGTAATTCTCTTCTAATATTTTAGGTAATACTGTGTTACCATAATGTTTTTCTTTCTTTAAGTATTAATAAATAAAAAATTACAGAAACATACACAACATTAACAAATTTAACAAACACAAATTTTATTAGTTCATCATAAATACATGCAACAACTTTATTTATTCTTACTGTAATGTAAAAATTTTACTGACACTATTATCTTCATTGGATCATTTCATATGGATTGATCCCGTAACAGAAATATAGGTATTTAATTTTATAGAAAGTAATACTTTAATTCTATTGCTATAACCATCTAAAACAAATCTCTTTACAAAGTGATAGCCAATGTACAATGGTATTTCAGCACATACTAATAACATCAAAACTACAATAACTTATTAGAAAATCATAGTTGGTTTGGTTTCAACAAAAATAGTCCATGTCAAATCACCACAGTGATTTAATCTCACCATCTCAGATTTAGATGAAATTTGGTAGATAAGTTACCTTTATGTGTACTAATAAAAATACCAAATTTCAACTCAATATCACAAATGCTCAAAATATGGCTATGTAAAGTGTTAAAAAAGGAAAATGTTTATATTCTACATAATTTTCTAATTGAATTTACAGTTCTAGACAAGTTTATGAGTTTAAATTTGTGTAATTTTATAGCTAACTTTGATACTTTTCATATGATATGCATTCCAATAGGGACAAAGTTGTGAATGTTTTCCAATTTTTAAGTATAATTTAAATTTCTCAGAAAGTGCTCTTTTTAAAAATTTGAAAAATACAGTAGTTTTGGTAAGGTTAAATGAATATTTATTGTGATAAATTGTTGATTTGAATCTTCATGTTATAAAACTGTTAGCATTATAAATCTATATGTTGCTAAAATAAACAAAATGTAAATAAATTACATCGTTATCTAAAACTGCAATATGTTAACTTATTTCAGTGCAATTTTCTCATTGCTTGTATTTTATTTCTATTTTGCATATATCATGGAATAGCATAGCTTTTGTAATTTCTAATTTTAGTATTAATGTGTTAGTACTATTACAGTAGTATTTTATTTCAGTATTTGTACTTATTTTTCTTCTAGTATTTTACGTAACACTGTGCTACCGTAATGTTTTTCTTTCTTTAAATATGAATAAATACATTTTTTTATTGAAATGTTTTTAACTTAAAAATTTTATTGGTAGGTGTAACTACAGTAAGTGTCAGCTATATTACATTACAGATACACCATTATACCACAGAAATTTACCACTCAAAGATAAGTGTCTTCTAGGGAAATTTTGGGTAGCCAAACATATTCTGTATCCCTGCAATAAGGTAGTTCTGAGCATTTATTGGGTCATCTTCAATTTATTTCATACCTTAGTATGAATATCAGGCCTGTCCTTATAAAGTAAGAAACATGAACATTAAAGGTACTTTGATATTATCCGGACACCATCACTTTTGAAAGATTTTTTTTACCGTGAATCTAAAAAATTACATTATTAGAAGGAACCATTTTACTTGGCTTACTGTGAAAATTAAGTGTAATGAAGATCGGCTTTTGTTTTCTATCTCTCAAAAAGAAGCGATATTGAAAAAGAAAAATATCCTGTGAGGTATAGAATAGAATAGAATAGAATAGAATTTATTTTTGAAAATATTACAATAGCACATTATATACATTGGTATACACAATGTAATACATCAATAAAGTAAGTAAACAACCAAATGCATACACAATGTACAAACCTAATGAGCAAACTTAAATAAAAATGTAACATTCTTGTAAATAAAATTAAAACAAAAACACTCGTAAATTAAAAGAAATATTTTCAAAAATAACTAGGGCCTCTAGAGGCAAGTGCCTGTGGAGAGGTTCCTTTTATTACAAAAATATTTTTTAGCTCAAAGAAAATTTCAATAAAACTTTGATTTTTTTATAAGCTCCTAAAAAAATTTATTAAAAGTGTGCTGCTGCAGTTACAAAGCAAATGAAAATCCACTTAAATAAATTCAAACTAAAATTTACTGTTACTTTCTTTAATTAACTAGGAATCTATGCAGAGAAGAAAATCTAATTTATCAAAATTTAGGTAGTACCTAAATTCAAGCTCAGATCAGATGAGTGCTCTTAAGGTTATCTTTAACTTTCATACTACTAGGAACATATTTATGATAACCTAATCAAAACATATTTTTGTACCACCTAATAACAAATAGTAGATATGGACCGAGTGGCCATCTTCTGGTCGACATAGCTTCCTTTTGGAAGGCAGTGTACAAGAACTAATCGTCATAATGACATGTATTTTTCTTATGTCACCAAGAAGAGAATTTTTTCCAAAAATATTGGCCTCGGGGTAATACCAAAGTACCAAATAAAATGTCGGAAAGCTACTGTTGACTTTGTCGAGCGATTAGAATATACATGCTGCTTTTTATATCATCCAAAAGAGACTTTAAACTTAAGTAAAATCTGCCTATTCAAAATATCTATGTTCTGTTCGCAATAATTCGTAGCGACTATTATCATAAAGCACAGCAATAGTATCAGCGCAAACAGTGGGCATTGCATTTAATAATAACCGTTGAAAAATTTAATATATTTTGTATGACAATAAATTCTCAAAAGTGCTTTAAAAAAATTGGGTTTGAATTATTTTAAATCCAGCCATCATAAAATGGATAAATGAAAAATTATTATCATTATGTTAACATCCATGCAAAATTTTCAAATTAACATATATATGTAAGGGAGTAGAGTAGATATGAATGTGAGGGTTCTAGCTCACTTTTGGGACAGTCAGAAAATCAACGTAAAATACTGTTTAAAGGACAATAAACTAATCTGTAACTCACGAATGAAAAATTAACCGAATCTATAGCTGTTTTACTGTTCATTGTAGGCTTCTAATTTCTAAGCTGTTTTAATGAAAAAAATCCAGAAATCTTCGAAATCTTTTATTCCACGAAGTTAATTGTAACACAGTCTTTATCTTTAATAGTCTTCTTTCCAGTAACAACCAAGTGTAATTTTTCATTTTTGTTTAATTCTTTAATCTTTTTTTCATCCAAAACAGTCAAAAATCTGTTCGGTAAGTGTACTTTATAATCTTCCAACTCGGCAATTATTGTAAAACCCGAATTTATCCTTCATTTTCTCCAAATTCAAAATTTTGTATTACTTAATTTTCTTCTAATTCTATTAATTTCTTGTATTCTTTGAATGTTAAATCACCAACCTTATTCAACTCTTGTAACAGTGCCATTTACATAGAAAAAAAATTAATACTTCTACACTTTTAAGGTGAAAAATCAACACTATACTTCCAAAATACACAAAAAACCGGGGTTTTTGACCCTAAAAAAAACGTGTTTTTTTAGGGTCAAAACCACAGCTCTTAAGGTGCATATATACTAGAGTTTTTTTGAAAAAATCCTGAAAATCTACTGAATTTCTCTAATTATTGCGAATTTTTAGCTTTAAAGTTGATAATGTGAACGATATTTCTCGAAAAATCACTACAAAAATTGAAATTTAAAAAAAATCTCTAAATGAAATTTTTTCTATATAAATAGAAGAATCAAAGGCTGTTTAACCATAAATTGTGCTGATTTGTATCAAATTTTTAGTTAAAAATCTGTACTTTTCAAAGTGTTAGTTAAACAAATTTTTCTTCTTTAAATAGAAGAATCAAAGGCTGTTTCAACCATAAAATTTGTGCTGATTTTTATCAAATTTTGATAAAAATCCTTAGAAATCTACTGAATTATTGCTATTTTTCAGCTTAATAAAAAGATATTTTACTAAAAAGTAAAAACTTGGCAGATTCAAATTTTCCCTATTTAAATGGAGAGGAAAAAGATATCCTGCCCGTACTGCAAAAAAGATGTTTTTCGAACATCATTTTACCCTGACATTATAAGTCGAAAAAATCATTTGAAGAGAACAAAGAAATTTATAATAAAGGAAACTAAATTATTTGAGGACTTGGGCTAAAGAGAATCAAATTGCCGATCACCAAAACATGTATAATATAGAAAAAATTGCGTGAACTAAAGAAAAATTTTTAAGGAAAGTAAAAAAGATCTCAATCTATTTAAAGATGAAAAAATTCAATCAATCGCTGAGAAATTGTCCATTGAAACAAACGATAAAACTAAGTCTGAAATTATCGAAGAAATTGACAAAACTCTTAATGAGAAACCTGAAAATATCATTGATGTAGAAGTTTTATCCTCAATACATGGTCTATTTAAGCAATACATTTTAACAAATTTGAACGACAATTTCATGTCAATTTACAAATATCTTTCTATTTTGCGCCCAGAAATTAAAAGTTTAATGGAAAAATTTCAAGAAACTGTGAAAAATAGTAAAGGATATCTCTCTTTAGAATGCGAATACGAACGAACTTTAGTGAACGGTGAAACACAAACTTGTCCAATGTACTTTACTATAAAAGCAGACGAGATCTTTGATGTAAACGACTTTATTACTAAGCAATTTAATAAATTAACACATCGAGAACAGACAAATCATCCAAATAAGGGTTCTGGATGGACATTTAAAAGCTGCAAACAACTAGTTTTTGAGCCTTAATAAACACGAAATAATGAACGCAGGATCATATATCGATTTGCCAAAGAAAATCAAAGATAAGAAAGCTTGTGTAAATATCAAAATAAAGATGATTTCTGTTTTGTTTATTCTATTCTATCCGATGCGCTATTGAAAAACCTGAAAAGAATGCTGACAGAGCAAAGCAATACGAGAAATTTGTAAATGACGAGATATTTTCAGGTTTCGAGTATCCAATGTCCTTAAAAGATATACAATTATTTGAAAAACGAAGCAGTAAAGCAAAGTATAATTATCCGAAAATGTCTGTAAATGTCTATAGTTTTGATGAAAAACTCAATATTGTTCCGTTACAAATTTCAGAAATTTATGATGCCGAGTTAGAAATCGATTTATTGTATGTTAAACAAGATGAAAAATCTCATTATGTTTTGATAACAGATTTAAACAAACTTGTATTTTCTCAGTTATCTAAGTGTAAAAATAAAAAATTTCTATGCAGAAGATGTTTAAGAGCCATTTCTACAAATCTGGAGATTTAACAGATCATTTAGAAAGAAATTTGCAAGCAACACGAAGTTTGTAAGCCAATTATGCCGTTTCCAGGTCAAACAACATCATTTACTAATTATCAAAAGAAATTTTCTCATCCTTACGTTATTTATATGGATTTTGAAAGCATATTAGAAAAAAAATTCCGACATGCAAGAACAATCCACAAAGATCGATTACAACCAAGATTCAGAAGCACATTCCTTATGGTTTTTTACTCTATATTTAGTGTCAAATGTGACAAATCGCATGTACAAACCTATATGTTATAGAGCAAAAAATGAAGAAGATTTGCCAAATGTTCCTGCAAAATTGTTTGAAGAACTTAATAAATTATCGAAATACATAGCTAAAAAAGTATAATTCTAAGAATAAAATACCTATGAAATTGACCGAAGAAGAAGAATTAGCGTACCAAAATTCCAGTCTTTGTCATATTTGTGAATGTGAGGGTTTTGATAATCAAACAAGAAAAAAAAGTACGAGATCATTGTCATTTAACAGGTAAATTTAGAGGTGCTGCTCATTTATCTTGTAACTTGAATCTCAAATTTCCTCAAAATATTCCCGTTTTCTGCCACAAATATGTCAAATTACGATACTCATTTGTACATAAAAGAATTGGCTAAACAGTATGGTAATGTTGATTTGATCGCAAACACCGATGAAAAATACATAAATTATTCAGTAAATTCAGGATATGGGTATGAGTTTGAAGATGATAAACCAAGAAAGTTCATCAAGTTTTCTTTCGTAGATACGTTCAGATTTATGGCATCGTCTATAGAAAAGTTAGCTAAAAACCTCAAAAAAGATGATTTTCAAACATACAAATCATTTTATACAAGATGGTCTGAACGCAATTCTAGATAGAACAACCAAATGACGACGACGAGATTTTTAAAATTCTATCTGGAAAAGAGCATATTTCCTTACGAATTTATCGATAGTATTGAAAAACTTGATTTACACAGAAGGAATTGAGAATTCAAGATTTCTATTCCACTTTTGACAGATGAGAGCATATCTGAGAAAGATTATCAACACTACTTGAGCGTTTGGAACAAATTAAAAGATAAAAATCTTGGAAATTACTCTGATCTCTATAACATTCAAGATGTTCTATTGCTCGCTGATATATTCGAAAATTTCAGAAATATTTGCTTAAATTGCTATAAACTTGATCCGGCACATTATCTAACAGCTCCAAGTCTTGCATGGGATGCTATGTTAAAATTAACTAAAATCGAGCTTCAGCTAATTAACGATTATAATATGTATTTGATGATTGAAAAAGGCATTCGCGGGGGCATTTCTCAGTGTATTAAACGATATGTGAAAGCAAATAACAAATATTTAAAAGATTTTGATAAGACAAAGCCCGAAAAAACTATTTACTCTATCTCGATGCTAATAACCTTTATGGGTATGGCCTCTTGCAAAGTTTACCATATAACGATATCAAGTGGATGATCCTAAAACGTATACAAAAGAAGAGTGGCAAGAAACAATTTTAGAACTCACTGGCGACGAAGATTATGGCTATATTCTCGAAGTCGATCTTGGATATCCAACAAATTTACACGAACCATCACAAGGATTTACCTCTTGCTCCAGAACATTTTAAAAACAAACTTTGCACAAAAACTCTACTGGATAAAACTGAATACGTTGTTCATTCGAGAAATTTGAAGTTCTATTTGGAACAAGGTTATGATTTTGAAACATGTGAATAGAGTTATTGCATTCGATCAGAAGCCTTTTATGAAAGAATACATTGATTTTTAACACAAACATGAGAACCAAAGCTACAAGCGACTTTGAAAAGGACTTTTATAAGCTGATGAACAACTCAGTTTTTGGAAAATCTATGGAAAATGTGAGAAACAGATGTGATATTAAGCTTGGAAATGAAGAATTTTCAATGAAACAAGCTAAGAAAACAAATTTCAAATGCTTTAACATCTTTGACGACAACTGTATAGCGAGTCACATGTACAAACAAAAGGTTAAATTTAACAAACCGATTTACATAGGATTTTCAGTTCTCGACCTCTCAAAATTGCTAATGTACGAGTTTTATTACAACAAATTAAAGAAGTTTGATCCAGATTTGAATCTGTGTTACATGGATACAGACAGTTATTTTCTAGAATTGAAACGAGATCCTTTTAAAATTATTAAAGAAAATATAGATGACTTTGATACAAGTGATTATCCAAAAGATCATGAATGTTTCACTACTAAAAAACAAGAAAATTATAGGGAAATTCAAAGACGAACTAAATAGCGAAGTTTTAGAAGAATTTTGTGGTTTAAGATCAAAAGATGTACTCGTACAAATATCTAGACAAAAATCCAGTTAGGTGTAAAGGAATTAAGAGAAGCGTTGTAAATAAAACAATAAATATCGAAAACTTGAAGAGATGTTTTTGTTCGAAGATAAAGAAGAATTTAGGGAGATGACTGTAATAAAAAGCTATATAAACAATGAATTGTACACAGTTACCATAAAACAGCTGGCACTGAACGCTAAAGATGATTAAGAGAATCGTCTTAGAAAATAAGATCGATACAGTACCGTATGGCTATAAAAAATGAAGCAAAATCTGATATATTAGACGAATTAAATAAACTTGGAAACTTTGATATGTAAATGGAAGATGATTTAATTCACTGTCACAAGTGTAAAAAGAAAAACGAAAAATATAGATTCAAAAATCGTTCAAACTCAAAATGGATTTGTATAGAATCGCTGCAAAATGTTCAAAAATGTAAGGACAAACAAGAGTAAGTTTATAAAGAATCCAAATCCAAAACCTGTTAAGCAAGAATTGAAGACTAAAGATGAGATAGAGATTGAAGTTCGAGAAATTCATGCACCAGTACGAAAAAAGTTTAAAAAGAGAGAAAATTATAACATTAGGAATTGACGATTTATGGGCAGCAGATTTAGTTATAATGTCTAACTATTCGGATCAAAATGAATGGCTTCAAATATATGTTAAATGTTATTGATACTTTCTCAAAATATGCTTGGTCAAGGCTATCAAAAGAAAAAACGGCAAGGATATTTCAAAAGCTTTCGAAGATATAGTAAAAGATGCCATAAGGATCAATCACAAACCTCCAAACCTACTTCATACAGATAAGGGTTTAGAGTTCAAAAATAAAGAAATTTAACGAAGTTTTGAGGAAATACAACATAAGATTTATCATACTGAAAACTAAGAGAAATCAAGTATCGTAGAGAGATATAACAGAACTCAAAATGAGAGAATGAAAGTTCTTTTTGAGGTTAATAAAAACTTTAAATGCATCGATATTCTTCAAAAAATAGTCACAAATTATAATGATACGGTTCACAGCACAATCAAAAATGAAGCCCAAAGATGTAGGTAAGGATGCAGAAAAGGAGTTATTAGAGACAGTTTTCGAGTATGTTCCACCTGAAATTCACACGAAAACTAAATTTAAAGTCAATGATCATGTAAGAATTGTTAGTAAAAAACAAACATTTTCGAGCAAATATAAGAACAATTGGTCAAGAGAAATCTTTGTGATTTATCAAATTAATAACACAGATCCTGTAACTTATAGTATAAAAGATTTAAATAATGAAGAAATAACCGGAAAGTTTTATGAATATGAATTGAGAAAGTCAAAGATTTTTTCTATATAAATGGAGGCTCAAAAGAAATGTTCAATGTGCAAAGAAATAAAAGGTTTAAATGAAATTTTATAAAGATAAAAATAGGAAAGATGGAATGCATTATAATTGCAAAGATTGTGAAAGGGAATATATCAATAAAGAATTATATGATAAAATAGAAAAAATTAACTTTGGAAGATAAAGAATGTCTTAAATGTAAAGAAACTAAAAAAATTTCAGAGTTTAATAGTGATCACTATAGTAGAGATAAGAAAAGACTCATATTGTAAAGATTGTGTAAAGAAGAATCTTCATAGATTATATTATGAAGATACTCAATGTGAATGTGGAAGAACTATAAAATGGTTAAATAATTATCAAAAACATTTACAAACAAAAATATCATAATTCAAGAGTTTAACATTTTCATCGTGTAATAATTTTTTTTCTATATAAATGGAGTCTCAAAAGAATTGTACAAAGTGTCAAGAAGAGAATAGAAAAAGACTGTTATTGTAAGGAATTATACGTTAAAATGGACAAATTAACTTTAGAAGAAAAAAATTGTTACTTTTGTAAAGAAATTAAAAGTATTTCTGAATTAATAACTGGCAGTATAGTAAAGATAGAAAAGATGCTTTTTGCAAAGATTTGTGCAAAAAAAATTTTCAGCGAAAAGTTATAAAATCGAAATGCCTTGTGAATATGAAAAAAAAATTCTACGGATGGTTACCTAGTTATTGCTAAAACATTTACAAACAAAATATAATAAATCGAGAGTTTTTTTAGTAAAATTTAGAAACATTTTCATCGTGTAATTTAGATATTCTATAAATCAGTCGAGATTCTGTCATATTTGTTGTAAAATGATTTCCGTTGTATAAAATATTCAAAGATTCTTTCATTTGGTTGTAGAGATTTATACTATTTGGATCTCCATGTCTTAATAAAATTTCCATTTCTGGGTAATCAATTTCAAGTTCTTTCAATCTTTTCGGTATTTCTCTCTTTTGAGCTCCTGATAACGTAATAAGGATATTCCCACATGTGATTCTTCTTAATTAATACAAAAACATGGTGTTTTTTCTTAGCAAAATCTTTACAAACAAGGTCTTGTTTCATTAAGTCAATTTTTTACACTTTGTTTTGCGATTATTTTCCGTTTTTTATTTCATCTTTAATTTGCAAGTGTTTAACTTCGTCCTCTAAATATTTAATCTTGTTTTCAAGTTTGTACTCACCAAATTTACGAATACTTGGCAAAACTTCTTTTGTAACCCAAATTTTTGAAGATTTTTGCCTCTTTTTTATGTGATCTCAAAATTAAAGAATAAAGTCCAGATTCATGATAAAAACAGTGTCAGGATGAAGATTGTTAAGGGGCCATTCGAATAGCCCCTTGTTTTTTAAGTAAACATATTGAATTTTGTCATCATCATCAACATTTAATTTAATTGCGTTTTTTTGTTTTTTTCATAACCTAATATTTCACAAACATCTTTAGCCTTAAACCAGATTACATTGATTTTCGTCTACAATCGTTACAATGTCTTTATTATTGAATATAAGTTGATTATTTATTGGATCTACAACTGTCTCCATTTAGATAGAAAAGAAAATTTAACTAGTAATTTTTTATTTTGAGAATAAAGCCCAGATTCATTAATGAAAACAGTGTTTTTTTGAAAGTTTGAAGGCGGGGGCGAATCACCCCTACATTCAGAATGTATGTTTTCGAAGCTTTTTTTTATATTTTGGGGTCCATTTTAATCCTTTTTCAATCTTAAATATATTGTCGTTTTACTCTCATTATTTTAATAGATTTCCTTCAGAGTCTTGAATAGTCAGAACGATTTTTTGAATTCTTTTAATATTTTTTCTAATTGGAATATAATCGATTTCATTCGGTTTTTCACTGATTTTTGATCCATAAGCAACATTTGGGAAAAAAGTGTACAAAATTTCAGATTCTTTGTGTAAATGTTCGGTATGATTTTCAAAAACTAGGTTCAACGAGATTGCAGTGCACTTCAATTACATCGAACGGTCTAAATTTTGGCGTTTTATTTCCTAAATATACCTGATTTGGCTCAATAGTTTCTTGAACAAACCCTAACAATTCTACAATAATTGCTGAAAAACATTATTCTTACTGGTGATTTTATTTGAATTTTATTAGAGAGAGATAATTTTTTTGCATTTCAAACTTGTTTTCGTCAAAGTTTAAAGATTTATCTGATTGTTTGAATGTTTTCAGATAATTTTTTAAGGGAATTTTTTTATTTGATCGAAGTATAATATCCTTTGTTTAAACCATAATATTTTGTTATGTTCTTCTCACTAAATCCTATACAATAAGGAGAACTTTCACTAATATTTATTACAAAATTGTCAGAATAAAATCCGCTTAAACCGATAAAATAATTTGATTCTTCCTCTAAATGAATAGGATGTTCCAAGTTTAAAACTAATTTAGAGCTTTCTGAAGTCAACTTGAACAGCTTCATTTTAGTTATTTAAATGGAGAAATTTTTAAAGCAAAAAGATCAGATAAAACTTCAAAACGTATGAAGAAAACAAGAGAGATCAACCGATCAGACTGTTAATTGTTTGGTTCAAGTGGATGTGGAAAAACAACTTTACTATTGAATTTTATCTACAATAGGTTGATTCCTTATTCCAATTTGTATGTTTTTTAGTAAATCTTTAGAACAAGACGCCTATAAAAAATTACAAGAAAGATTTGAAAATATTGAGAAAAACTTAAACAAAAAAATATCACATTTTTATAATGCTTCCGAGGACATAGTTCCGTTAAGCGAATGTAAACCCAATTCGTTAATCGTTTTTGATGATTGTATTTTAGAAAATCAAGACGTTATTAAGGAATATTTCGTAATGTCCCGTCACAAAAACATATCTTGTATCTATCTTTCCCAATGCTTTTCAAAGGTTTGATAAACAAGTTATTAGAAATAATTTGAATATGTTGTGTGTTTTTTAAGCAAGACGATCACTATTCGAGAAAGATTTACAACAATTATGTGGGATCTGATATGAGTTTTAACCACTTTATTGAGTTATGTGATAAAATTTGGAAGGAAGACTACGGATTTTTAACTATTAATCTAACTTTGAAGCCTAAAAATGGTAAATATCTGAATAAATTTTCCAATATAAACGTGTGATAATCTAGTTGTTTTCATGTTTTTACGTTCACGTTTTACGTTTCGTGTTCTTGTTTTTTACGTTTCCATGTTCACGTTCCACGTTTCACGTTCGTTTACGTTTCACGTTCATGTTTTACGTTCGTGTTATACGTTTCACGTTCGTGTTTTATGTTTCCACGTTCGTGTTTCACGTTCGTGTTTCACGTTCCACGTTCACGTTTTACGTTCCACGTTCACGTTTTACGTTCCACGTTCACGTTTACGTTCCACGTTTCAAAATTTTCCTAAATAAAATGGCGAACGTAACTTCTGAAGAAGCGAAAAAACTTGATCAAATCGAAAAAGAAATTAATCAAAGAATTTAAAGAACAGATTCGAATGGATGAAGAAGAACAAGAACTTATTCAAAAAATTAATCAACCTGTAACTTCTGCAATAAAAAATGTTGAGGGCAAAATTGAAAATGTTTTAAGCGATAATCAAATAAATTTAATGAATTTGGTTCCAGTTGTACGACAATTTGCTGATATTTCGATACCAGAATCTGAGTTTGAATTGCCAAAATTACCATCTTCAACAACCATTTAGACCTCGAATCATGAAGACTCTACCATAGTTGAACCAATAAGTCCTGGAACAACGGATTATAATAATTGGTGAAATTGGTAAAAAATTTCTTCCTAGAGCAAAGGATGATAAATTTGGTTTGTATTGGGACAGAAAAAAGAGAAGTTTTATGATTGGAAATTTACCCGTTAAATTTTGAACATAATGATATAATTATTGAAGATAAAACATATGAAGGAACTCAAGGTTTATGGAGATTATTAACAGGCACTGATGTTCCAAAAGACGGTTTATATTCTGAAGAAGACTTGAAAAAGTATACTGAAATTTATGGAAATCTGATTCAATTTACAAAAATAATGATCCATCAACTAAGAAACCAAAGTCAAGTAAAGGTAAAAAATATCTCAATTTGATTAAACCAATTTGGGAAAAACGAATCGAAGGATCAGGTGTAAGAAAATACAGTGATAATAAGATAGAGTACAGATATATCGACGATTTGACAAAACTCGATGGAATTATTAATTATATTTATGCTCAAGAAAAGGCTGGAAACAACAATTTTTTGAACGAAAAAGAAAGCGATTTAAAGATTTTATTTCGAACAAACTTGATGAAATGATTGAAAAAACCTGATGGAATTAAATATTTTAAAACGAGTTTTGCCGGCAATAAGTTCATCTATGATTGAGGGTAGCGGACTTTTGAATGATTTTTTATCAACAATTTACCTTTTGAATTACACGTACCAACTTATCAGTATCTGGGGCCTGGCACAAAACTCGAAAAAAGACTAAAAAGAGGAGATCCTGGTATAAATAAATTAGATCAAGCTGCTATGGAACACGATATTTTTTATGCAAAACATAGAGACACAAATTCCAGACATATCGCAGATAAAGTTTTGCAAGATAAGGCAATGGATAGATTTTTATCAAAAGATGCTAGTTTAGGTGAAAGATTTGTTGCGCTTCCAACAGCTGGAGCAATGTTTTTGAAGAGAAAACTAGGAATGGGAATCGAAGAGAACTTGAAATTTTAACTATATAAATGGAGGTGAACGTAAACTTCAGCAAAAAATCAGAAAGAAAAAAATAAAATCCGCTTTTAAGAAGAAAATACCCGTTAGTATTCAATTTAAAATAGATCAACTAAAAAATGGCGAAGATAAGAATATTTTTTAACAAATAGACAATACAATAAACTCGAAAAACATAAGAAAAACAATATAAAGGAACCAGAATAGAATTTTCTTATAATCAGTTGAAAGAACTTAAAAATGGTGGACTTTTGAAAGATTTATTAGATTTTGGAGAAAATATTCCAGTTGTTAAAATGTTGTTCCTTATGTTCGTAAAGCTGCTCCAATCGTTAAAAAAGATGTGATTCCTATTGTTCGAAACATTTTAAATTGGTTAGATAAAGAGTTGGAAGATGTTACAGGATCTGGATTAGATGAAAAAACTTTGAATTACGTGAAATCAAACATCGAAAAAAAAATTTTAAACCCTTAACATTCGGAGAATTGGAAGAAAATCTGCAAAAACATTAAACATTTTAGAGGAATTTTTATGGCGCGATACATTACCTGAAAAAGTTAAGAAATTTGAATGTGGAATTGTGAATTTAGACTCGATTATGGGAAGTGGAACGCATTGGGTTTGTTATTATAAGAATGATAAGAATGCCTGTTATTTTGATTCGTATGGAAGAATTGAGGACAAACCGCCGATAGAATTGATCAAATATTTGAAAAAATCAAGCGTCTACTACAATGACTCTCAGATTCAAGACTATAACGATCCACCCAATTTGTGGACATTTGTGTATTTTTGTTTTGAATGAACTGAGTAATGGTAAAGATTTTAAAGAAGTTGTTAACAAATTATTGCTTAATAAATATGGATTCACAAAAATATTTTTGACGTATTTGGAACACAAATTATTCAAAATGTAGATAATAGTTTGAATTTTGATAGTTTGAGAAATGAGTTTGATAACAAGTTAGAAAATTTATTACAAAACCTTCCAGATTCAGATACGTTTGCTGTCGAGATTGAAGATTTTAAAGCAGAATATGATAACAAACTTGCAAATTTCATGAGTTCAAATGAAGTTGCTGATAAAATAAAAACATTGGAAAAAGAAGTTGATGATGGTGTAAAAAAATTATTTACCAATTTAATGTCTCATATCGAAAAAGCTGATAAAATTACTGAAGCGATCAAAGTTGAAAAGAATTATGTTAGTTTGGCTAATAAAAAAAGAATTGTCGGTGTTCGACGACCTGGTATTGACAAACATGATGTTGTTGTTAAAGAACAAATTTTAAAACCTCTAAAATTATCAGAAAACATCGATATTGTTGATTTACATGATCCGAATGTTAAAAATGCCTTAGATTTTAAAAGGAAAAAGAATTAGCGGTGTTAAGTAAAGGAATTAATTCCATTTGAATGTTGTTGTAATGATTCAATTAGAATATCCTATTAAAATGTTTAATGAACTAAAACAAAATTACGAGAATCATAAACAGCATGTTAAAGATTTTACAACAGAATCTATGACAATTAGAAGCCAGAAATAGAAGATCAGTAGACGATGTTGGTGAAATTAATGAAAAACTTACTAATTTTAAAGAGTCATTTGATAAGTTTAGTTTAGATGCTACGAAAACTTTTGAGAATATTGGTCATAAATTTGTTGAATACAATGATTCTTATGCTGTCAAATTTCAAAAATTAGAAAAAAAACTTAATAATATGGAGGAAGATCTTACTGAAATAGGTATTCGCGTAGGGTTTTATGCACGATAAATTTTCCCTAAATAAATGGCGCTCATATATTGTGTGAGGTGTAAGGCAAAAAAAAACTGCAACAAATGATATAAAATACTATGCAAACATCAATGGAGTTAAGAGAATTTCTGGAAAATGTGCTGAATGTAACTCAAAAAAGAGTCAATTTATAAAAACTTGAAATTTTTTTCTTAATAAATATAGAGATGGCGGGGACATTACAGTGCTTTCGATCTTTTTATCATGCAACACGAAAGAGATTTGAAAAAAAAGAACATTGGGATGACATTTCTCAAAAATATGAATTATCCGAAGATATGATGAGATTATACGGTAAAACAAATTGAATTGGTATAACATTGCTAAATATCAAAATCTGTCCCCAGAGTTCATTCAAGAAAATATACATTATCAATTAAAAGATCATATGTCTGTTCTTTGTCTCTATCAACACTTGAGTATAAAGTTTTTGGATGAAAAATTAAAGATACAGTTGATTGGAACAATATTATAGATAGCGGTTACTATCCTGTGCAGATTTTATTGAAATATGTGACCGAGATCGCATAAATTTTAAGGAAGAGAATCCTGAATATGACGAAGTAGATCATTAAAAATTGACTCTAATCTTTTTAATTATTTTACTAAAATTTATATCTTTTCTTATAAAAACGTACATTAGATCGATGAAAAAATGATTATCTTTTACATGATGTTTAAAAATTTCTAAATTTTCTCTTATTAAATGGCGGACTACAGAAAATATGCTTAGTGATATTGAAAGGGCGGAGTTTAAAAATTTCTATCCAATTAGTAAACAAACATTTGAATGAACCGAATAAAAGAACTGAGTTTAATATTTGATTTTGGAGATAACTTTTGCTCGTCTAACTTCCAGTTTTATATTTCTGGAACTTTAACAAACAAGATGGTCAAGCATATCTTGGAACTGATAATGTTAGATTAATCGATAATTTTATACCGTTTTTATTTTCTAAGATTGAAGTAAGAAAACACAATAAATTGATAGAAGAAGTCGAAAAACTGTGGTCAGAAGAGTCGAAAACTGTGGTCAGTTAAGCACTATTAAAGGAACTATTTCGTATTCAAAAAGTGATGTATTTTTCAAACAGTTTTGAATCAACTTTTAAATTTGGACAATTTTGAAGCGGTCGGTGATTTAGCACATTTCGGCTTAGGATTTTTTGAAAATGTTACTATTCCGATCTATAAAGGAGGATTTTATCTAAGTTTTATAAGAGCTGAAGACGATGATGTGATTCTGAAGACTGCAACTGGAAATGTTATGCCTGTTGATGGCAAAATTACAATTAACGAGTTTTTTCATTAGAGTTCCGATGATTTGATTACAAAACCACGAGTAAAATTCAGTTGATTGATGAAATTATAAAATCTCAAAACATCACGTTTAATTTTCTAGATTGGCAATGTATTGAGCAAAAAGGTATTTCCGGAACAACTTATTCGTTCGATATCACAAATATTTATAGAAATATCTTCAATCCCAAGTTCGTTTATCATTGGTTTTTCAAACAGATAGACAGAATAATCAAGAAAAAAATCCTTCAAAGTTTGATAGTTTGGATGTAAAAAATATCAGAGTAAAATTGAACGGTTCTTATTATCCAGATGAATTACAAAATATTAAACATTTCCGGAGGTCTTTTCAGAATCATGTATCAGATGTATCAATGATTTTAAGAAAGTTTACTACAAAAATATGGAAATGTATTACAAACCCCAAAGAATTTATAGCAAATAGACCCATTTATGTCATTGATACAACAACAAAGAGTTTGACAAATATTTTCTAGTTCAAAGAA
Organism: Homalodisca vitripennis; assembly: GCF_021130785.1. Lineage (NCBI taxonomy): Eukaryota > Metazoa > Arthropoda > Insecta > Hemiptera > Cicadellidae > Homalodisca > Homalodisca vitripennis. Next base: position 108,126,025 of record NC_060208.1, read on the forward strand.
CGATATAATTATCAATATGGATTTTCAAAATGCTGTTACAAACGCGATTTGTTATGTGGTTTGTGGTTTCTGAGAAATTTTTAGCCTATGATGTGATTTAAGAACGATATTAAAGAAATTCAGTAGTTAATGATGTTCATATTGTTCTCTTTCATTCCTTCTAAAACTTCAAAAATATACTCTTTCGCCGATGAAAAATCTCGATTTCTTCCGGAATAATCTTTATAATCATAAACAAAATATCCCTAAATAGTTGTACAATAGAATGAAATTATTTCTTTTTATCTCGGTAGTTGAAATATAAACATAAACATTTGCGCTGAAAAATTTATATCTCGGCAGACTTAGTTTCCATAGCTTCCATTTATTCTTTTTGTAAAAATGGAAGAGTATAATGCCAACTGTTTACAAGTGTTATAATAGAGGAGAAATTATTGATAAAAGATTAGTTTGTAGAGATTGTAATTTAATTTTGTACGAAAGACCTAAGGCCTAAGAAATTTCGAAATAAAATTAACATATTTGAATAATCTGCTTATGAAATTACAATACGGAGACAAGAAGCAAACAAAATTTGTTACAGAATTTAGAAAACAGAATAAAAAATTTTTACTTATCTCTTGGAACCATTGACAAAAATTATTTTCCTTTTCAAAGAATACATTTAGGTTTGTAGGTTTTAAATACACACGTTTATTATGAAAAGATATTACCTGTATTTTTTCATTATCTGGATGTTGAATTTGTTTATGATTTTGAACCAGAAATCCTCGATGATTTTATAGTACATTTGGAGAAATTATAAACGAAGAACCTCTTGAAAAGAATGCGGTTTTACTCACATTCTCCCCGACTTCTCGAGTGATTGTTAGCAAATTTCATTATTTCCGTTTATAGATTTTTTATTAAGATTTCTGGATTTTTTCATTAAAACAGCTTATAAATGTAGAAGCAAACATTGAACAGTAAAACAGCTATAGATTCGGTTAATTTTTCATTCGTGAGTTACAGATTAGTTTATTGTCCTTTAAACAGTATTTTACGTTGATTTTCTGACTGTCCCAAAAGTGAGCTAGAACCCTCACATTTCATATCTACTTAAGGGTTTTTAAGAAAAATGTGTTTTAGTAAAAAGCATACACATACATAAATAGATACAAACAGAACATCAGAAACTTTAAAAAAATCTAACTATAGATAACAAAAGAGTTTAGTATAACCATAGAAACGAACCTCTAAAATATTATTCAAGATTTCTTAAATACATCTTTACATACTGATTTTTTAATGTGGGTTTTGTTGATACATTTATTCTTGTGTTGCCCACTCCAAATTTTAGGATAAATAAGCTTGAAACAAGTTTGCTGCTAAAAAAATGTGTTTTAACAAAGAATGCTGGACTATTAAAGGACTATTTTATATTTGTTTTAAATTACTCAATGTCCTTTTTTATGTTTTATGAGTTTTAACTCTTTAAAAATAATAGTAATTTGCGTCAGCATATTTCATCATTGATATTGCAATATGCGGGTAACACTTTTTGGCATTCAATGATGTTTATTCTTAAAATAAAACATAATCTAAATAAAATATAATATTTCGTTTTATACAATGTAATATTTCAAAATAAGTAATATCTTGTTCTGTGACATAAATTGAAACAAATCTCGTTTTGAATCATTTAATAATGTTGGATGCTTGTTATTTTTACCATTCCCAAGTGAAATAGAAGTCCTAAAGAGTTTTGAATTCTTGTAATGTAATACCTTTCCTCTGATTCAAACAGAAATCATGCTGGAACTAGAAGACAAACACTTCTTCAGCATTAGCATTAGTGCCATTTATAATAGACTAGAGAAATGACTCATCACATTAGATCAAAAATCGATAGGGGTATTGTGTCCTGGCAAGGGAACACAATCTAGTGGGCTGATTACATTTTTAAAACTCACTAGATCATCATACTAAACCAATTTTGGATGGGAAGTGTTATTTATGGTCTCTATTTGACATATCTTATTGTTTGGGTTGGGCACAAGAAATAGGAAGCGACTACTCTTGGATATAACTGGACTGTAATTCACAGTAACCAAATTTATCCAAAATCCAAAAGAGATCATTTCTTGTAAGAAATGGCAAGTGGCATCTATCGCATCCACTGTGAAAACACCAAATGCTAGTTATCATTTTCAACAGTGATGATAATAATTAGTAAAAAGTTTTAAACAACTAAAATCAAAATGAGAAGAAAGTAAAAAGTTTAAAACTTCATTGTTTTACCCTCTTACAAACCCTTAAAGAGTTAATGTTTAATACAGCATAACATCAGAGAAAAAAATACTTCAAGCTTACTTACTGATTGCACCTAAAGGTTTTACAATTCATCAAAATTAATGAAAAATATATTAAATTCCTGCAAGTCATGGTAAAACCCATACAGAATAAACATACCAACACTATATACAAAAATAACCTTTTATTTACTACCAGTCAGTATTATACAGTAATAAGTCACACAATGAAGCCTTTGTCTCTTTGTTATTTCAGTGATACCAAAGATCAGCCATACAATAAGTGGACTGTTACTGGCTGACCTTGCAGTTGATAGTACAAGGTCACACACAGTGCTACAATATGTGGCACACCAATTCATTGTTGTTAGTCCATTATTTACCTCTCTTACTTTTATTGTATATCAAATGCTCCAGGTCACCCCCTCTCTGTTTATATTATTTATTAATGACTAGAAATTGTATGTTCCACATAGGAATTGTAATATCACTTTTAGTTCTTTGTGATTTTTTAAATTTGTAGGTGGAGAGAAAAAACAATTTAAGAAATATGCATTTTAAAACAAAACCACTGTCATTTAAAATTTAAACTCATAATGGTACAAAATACTAAGAAATTCTATTTTCAACCTCTTTTTTTCTAAATGGCATCTGTTTAGTTCTAGAAAAAATACAGTACTCAAGGAACATAAATTTAAAACTTTCATTAATTAAATTATATGATATGAATTTGTTATATATTAACATGAAAATACCATATTAAAAAATGTTTTTTTAGTTTATAATCTTTTGCAAGATTTAGTTAAAAGCTGTTGTGTAGCCAGAAGTGATACAGACTACATTTCTGAACATATGTAAAGCACAACAGTAATGAACTGTTTGGGTTCAGAAAAGGTAAATCAACTTTAGACGTTTTTGTGAGTCTGATCGACTTGGTTGTCTGGGGATCAGAAAATCAAAACTACCCTAAGTGCATTTCTTGATGTATCAAAGGCATTTGACTGTGTTTGCCACATAACTGTGACTTGAAAAAATGGAATCCGAGGCGTACCATACGCGTGGCTTACATAATTTCTAAGCGACAGAACTCAAGTTGCCCAAATTTTAAATCAGTTTTAAAATCGAATCCAGTTGAGCCACAGGGTTCTCCAGGGATGACTCTCTGCTTCAGTGGAAAATCAAAATTTTCTTTTGGAAGAATGGACTTTTGTTTAAATCAATAATTTTGTTCAAAATTTCAACAGCCTTAATCTCATAACAAACACATCACAATCCAATGTAATTTCTAAATGTGCAATGACAACTGCCCAAGACATTCATTCCTATAAGACCAGAGGCAGGGGAAATTACGGAACTGGTAGACAGAGAACGGTGGTTTACACATCTGTCCTCACAGGCAGGTGTTCACTTCATCAACAAGCTGCCCAATTGGATAAAGAATTCCGCATCTCTCAATGTGCAAAATACTCGTTTGAAACTCTTGAACATCGTCACAAGCATTTTATAATGTTACAGAGTTTTTGAAATTTGACTGGGAGGTCGCCTAATCAGGAGATTGAGTTCGGCGCTGTAGGTGGAAAATTGGAAAAAGATGGAAGATGCATACATGTTGAATTGTATGTTTGAGTGTGACCCTGATGTGGGGAGAATATACAAAATGTTATCTCTAAACTATTAATATCGACGTTTGTTCTACATATAAATCACGTCTCTACAATAAACATTCATTTATTGAACACTCTTAAAAACATTTCGTAAGTGACAAAATAACACTCATATTTATATCTAATGGGTGCTAATTTATCACATGGAAATGGTCTCGTTCAGAACTAGCACCCTTTCACCCTCCCCCACCCTCCATTGGTAAGGACATGATCAAAGCGTAGAATTAGCACCCCTTTTCGTGGTGACGTCAAATGACAACACGACCGAGGTGGCATCCTCCCCCCCCCCCCCCCCCACCAGGAATAGTGTTGAGCACCGCTGCGCCGCGGGGTGGCTGGCTAGCCCGGCGAGCCAGCCGCCAGGTAGACAGTCCCTGTGGCAGGCAGTGGATATAATGAAGGAAGGACATGAGGAGAAAGTGAAAGTGCTGCCCGCCAAGGACGTGTTGGCAACAAAGCCTTGACCTAGGCCTACTGAAGCAGGAGCGCCTCATAGCGTTTGTACAAAGGATGTAGGAGATTCTTACAATATTAAAAAAACTTTAATCAAGACAAAAATTAAATTACTGTTTTTACAACAAAAGAGTATTATTTAAATAAAACGTATGATGATGTTATGTTTATTTGAGAAATAAAGCAATAGCTGAATTGTAAAGTTGGTTTCAAAATTGATCAACATGTTTAATTGTCTTTACTTATGTAACTTGTAACTAAACAAAATCTAAATGCGTTCGATAATAACTAATCAATTTTGAGAGCGTTTGACCCATTTATTTGTGTTGTATCCCTGGTCCTGTTTGTGTAGTGATGGTTCTACGAAGGACCTCGGCATTGTGGTAGTTATACTTCCTTCAATGTAGGTTAACAGATAACTGAGTGGCTAAAGTGAATCAGAACCGCGTGAATATCGAGATTGTTTATATCGGTAGTTTGTTAAGATCGAGATTTTAATATTTCAAATTCCGAACTATGGAAAAGGAATTTTAAAATTGTATTAAGTTGATATTACATTATGCATGTTCTTTAGTATTGCTACGTACTGTTAACGTTTAATTGGTCGATCTCAAACACGACTGTAATCGAGAAAAAGTTTTCCCTCAGTAAGTCGATTTTATTATAAGTTTAGCCACATTATTAAAGATACTACAATGGATCAGCGAAAATATAACAGAAGATAAACAGATTTTCATTTGTTTGAATTGTCCCCACTTTGTACGGGGCGTCACGTCGTCTTGAGTTAATCATGTTCTAAAGCTGAGAGAACTGCAAGAAATCTTATGTTGAAGTTCGTTATTGTTTAGGCTAGATTATTTTTAGAGAATAGCAACAGTATTTAAGAAATCTTCCCTTCTTGTGTGTAAAAAAGAAATTCAAAACTATTTCTATTCCGCATGTATACAAGGTGTCTAGAAAATACAACAAGAATTCTGTAAATTTAATTAATTGAACATTTTCTTGTATAAAAAAAGAGTTGCGAGGAATGTGTGACATCTCATTTAGTTTATTGTAAAGTATAGTGTGTAAATGTCAGTACTCTAAAATCATATGACTTATGTGGACAATTGCAGCATTCCCTGCCGTTGGTAGGCTTTTGGTCAATCGAAATTAGAGCCGGCGCGGCGTTCTTCCATTTTTTTTGCAGAGTTTTCGTATCAATTAAAGTTTATTTAACTTGTACGTTTAATATGTGATGTTTTTGAATAGACGTAATTGAAATTTGTTTCATTTACTGGAAAAAAATACTTTTTATGGAGTACAGTATTTGCGATAGTATCAAAAAACTAAATCACATTTGAGTGTGTATAAGAAATGTAGAATCTTGCAAAACTATTGAACTTTTTTCTTGCAAAAAAAGAAATCCAAATATTGATAATTTTAAACTATTCTCACGGGATATAAATTAAAACGGTCGTTATTAGTGCTAAATTTGTTTAGACATAACTTTTATAAAAGGCATTTTGCCTTATCAGGATTTGTTTTTAACAACTGGTTCCAGAATCTGAGTAATTGTGACTTTTTTGCAAATGTTTGTTACCAGTTTTATTAAACATTACAAGCTTGAAATGGTTACTATTTTCTTTTTTTACAAATGACAATATTTATATTTAATTCTGAATTGTGTTGTAATTATTCAAGAAATAACCACGCAAAATCACAATAATGTTACACAAACCATTTGTGTTAGGAGTTGTTTAATGTTAGTAGTATAGGGAAAATCTTTATGTGTTATTTTTTTCTGTACTCTGGGGTTGTTAAAAATCGTTTAAAAATATGTGTACTTGTGTGGATTTAAAAAGTTTGTTTTTTGAGTTAACTTCGTCTCATTCCGAATATCTTAGTATTACGCCTTGTTACATGGATAATCTTCTGGGCTGTATAAGCAATTTCTGTAAACAAACCGGGATGATGCGACGTAGAAGCAAAGACGTGTTTAATCTACGTAGTGTGTGTCTAGAAGACGACACAAATGCGATTTCCTTTGTGTTTGTTTACTACTAGAAGGCAAGTGGTGGGTTGACTTATCTCACTCGATTGGTGGAAGGGGCAACCTCGAGATCAGCTGTTGGTGTCGTCATGTGACGCAACCGCTGTTGTCTATGACGTAATGCAAAGACGGCAGAATCGTAACCGTGTGACCAAGACCCAAACGCTAAGGGAGAATGTATTACTCCTGGTTTCACCGCTAACGCTAATTTATACCGCAATTAACCCTTTTCTCTGCCCTCTAGAAGTTATATTAATGTCTGAAATATTAATAGAAGTTGTGTTCTTAGACTAAGTCAATGCTGGTTTCCACTTAGTGTTTAAAGCTTGAAATTAATGAACTGTTTAGTTCAATCTAATTCTAGATTTATTTGTAAGGGCATACGCATGTTTTTATGTAGAAACATTTCTCTGCTCTTCGGTACACTTAAAACAATGATTGTTCATCCGATCTTTTATGTTTTAAATGAGTGGAGGGATGTATAAATTATCCGTGGTGCCTACTCAATCAGCTCAGAGACCCTGGAAAGACTTTCCAAGACCCCGACTCAAAACGTGTACAAAAACTACTGTTGTAGTTTAGCAAGCTTTCGCAATATTCTTGGAAAGACCTGTCCGCGAAGCTTTCCCCCTTTCTGTGACGTAAATTTACAAATTGGAGCCCTTCTAGGAAGCAGTGGCGGGCGGGGTAGTACGACTTGACAAGAGAATAAAAACTGGTCTGCGAACCTTGACATAGGAAGTAGGTAGACACACATCTCTACCCTTGTCCCACGTCTATTGCCGTATCCTCGCACATTGTGTGGCGACTCGCAGATAGTTAGGCTGACAAACGTAGACAAGAGCACAGCCCGGTTTCCTTCAATGTTAGTTATTTCGCCTACAAAGCTAACCTAAGATCGATATTTTGTGTCTATAACGGTATTCCAGAAGCCGAGGGCCAATTTAAGTTTTTTTGTGAAATTGAAACAGAGATTTATCTTGTGAAATAAATCTTCAAGTGTGCTAATTTTGATGGAGATCGAAATGGCAGGGTACTAAAAAGGTTAAAAATATCAAAGTATGATATCTTTTTTCCGGTCAACACGTTGTCTTAAAACATTTAAAACCATATACGCAAATAAAGACAAATCAGCGTCAACCATCCTTACAATGCCAAGTCTCTTCATCTTTAGCTGACGATTAATTTCTTTCTTAGAAGAAATTCCCCTACCGGCTTCACGAAAAACGCTGTGTGCTGATATAATATATGCAACATTGCGTATATCGGTTTCTTTTTCTAAATAACAAAAATACAAGGAATAATAATCAAGTTCTAATGTAAGATAAAAATTAAATAGGTTCTAAGCAAACTGTTGTTTTAGTTAATTATGACTGGAATTTCATGCAGAAGTTAATCCCAAATATAAAGAGGGTTTTCTTAGGGCAGTGTATAATTCACACATCACGTTTGTTCTTACCGACAGAGTTTCTAACAGAAAACATTACACAATTCTGATACCACTCAATTGCGTGATATACTCGTACAAGTCGGTCCTGTATTAAGTAGGCAAACAAAATAATATTCAAGAGAAACGAGCCAGTATTCACTTCTATCTTTTTCTAGTCTCATCGTTTCCTCCTCTATTTTCCTTTGTCCTTCCTTTTTTATCACGCCCATGCGTGAAGAATTCGACATATGTCTATTTCATTAGAACTGAATTTTAACTGGATTGGCACGAAATTGATATATAAATCCAGTATTTCTTCAATAACCCTGCGATTGATGAATGCTTCACAACGGACCCGCTGTGTACGGGACAGGTCAGATGCAAAGAAATACGTTTTCTTGACTTCAGAAGTAGAAACTTTTCGTTGGAAAATAAGCAGACAAACAAAATATTGCGCCTCAATTCTCGATATGAAGATCCCGCGGGTATCTCGGTCTGGAACTGGGGCGGCTTATCTTTGTCGGCCACGAAACAATGGGTAGTCGCACACCCACGTTCCAACTGTAAACGTGTTTTCTATAGCTTACTCGTGTCTGTAGTTGTAGGTTATTTATATTTTATCAAACAACAAGAACAAGAACGTCAAATCGTGTCCGGCGTATCGTACCTTACCAATTTGTATGGTGTGTTGTGAAAAATGGTGCTTCAATAATTAAGACGTTATTAACAAGAGTTTAACTACTTATAACACCCACGGTTAGTTGTTAGTCGGCGTGGATGTGGGATGATATGGGGGACAGGATAATATTTTGTGCGTCACTTTTGTTGTTATAGTTGTCAAAAACGTTAAGTTATACGAGGCTAAATAACTTTAAAAGGTTCAAATAAGTATTTACTCGTATAGCATGTGCGCAAATCATTGCAGGATGGTGACCGAGTAAAGTAAGTAGACAACATATCGAAATCTACCTCAGCCAGATCATATTGAAATGATTACACTTTTAGCCCCTCGATAGCCCACGCCTCACGGCTGTTGCTGTTTTGTTTAGATGACAATGAAGCCTCAGCATCGCAGCGCGGCGTGTTGACAATCACAGTTGCCATATTTCGTTGTTGACAATATTTGAAGCCTTTCCGTTCAAATGGAGCTAAGTGCCAAAATTTCCAAAAATAGTTTTTTCTAATTAAAGTAGTCTATGTTCCAACGTGATTCCATATCTAAAGGAGCTATGTGCCAACTATGTTTTCTTGTTAGTTGCAATCAATGATCACAGATGGTGCCGGTGTGGCAACTCCAGCTGGCCTTCAGTGCTATTGGAGCTAAGTGCGGCAACCATTTTTAAGCAGCTGTGAGTACTGTGAGTTGTGTAATAAATAACAAGTATATTGTATTATGCTGTAATATGGATAATCAAAAGTTAAAAGCGTTTAGTGAAACTCCTAAGGATAATGAATCTTTTAAAATTAAACAACGGAAAGCAAGAATAAGTGGAAAGCCATACATTATTCGAAGCAAAGAGAAAGGTTACAAAGAAGTGTCTGCAAAAGATCCACCTTTTACACAGGTAGGTTAATTAGTAAGCTAAAGTTGTTTTTTCAATTAATTTGATTGTAACTTAAACAATATTATATTATTTTGAGTAAGTTTTGTTGTTTGTAGTTATAGTTAATGAATAAAATACTACAATAATTTTTAGCAAACATAACCTAACATAAGTTATATTTTTACGGAATTTATTCTCTAAAATCCAGGAGTAGGTAGGCTACTTGAACTTTGTGTAAAGTAAAATAATAGTGTATAATTTAACAGTATGGCTGCTGTTATCCCGTATCTCATTTAGCCCCACTACTACAAACTACGGATAACGGTAGCCTATATTTTAAGATTAGAGTAGGCCTAAGGTAAAACTCATAAATCGTTAAGCCGTAGATAAAATTCTGAAACTGAAATCCAAAACCAATGTTTTATTCTTTTCGTATAATAATTTAATTAACATTATCCTATATAAAACTTATGTCAATCTTATTACCCATTTAACCATACTATTTCCTAAGCAATTTTATTACTTTCAGGAAAAGTGCAAATGCAAGTACAAATGCAGTGAATTATCTGATGACTACAAAATGAAGTTATATTTAAAGAGATCCATGAGCTTGACAAGAACGGACAGAACACATACTTGCTTGGGGCTGATAGAGATTTCCCAGTTCAGAGGAGGCGACATGGTAAATATGATACCCCAACAGAAAGCCGACGTCAAAATACTGTGAGTTACATCGTGCCAAATGGGAAAGGACACCATATCCGGGTATGTAAAAACACATTTATGGCTATATTTGGAATTAAGTCATCCAAAAGAGTACAAAATCTTGTGGCAAATAAAAAAAATGGGCAATACTGTTGTGAAGGATACCAGGGGGAGGATTGAAAACTTTCAAATACACTCTGGCTGATAGAAATTTGGTCAAGGACCATATTAAATCCATACCATCTGAACCTAGCCACTACAACAGAAACCCGATATCTGATTATGAATACCTGAGCCAAGATCTCAATCTGTATCGCCTATACAAGGCGTTTATGGAAAAATTTCCTAATATTAAAATCTCATACAATTTCTATTCCATAGTTTTTAAGAATGATTTCCAAATCTAAAATTTAGGAAACCTCGTGTTGATACATGTAAAAAAAATGTGACGCCTAAAACTCGAAATGACTAGTAAAAGACCCAGTCGTTGTTAGACAAAGCGAAGATTGAACAAGAACAACACCATCGTAAAAGTGAATCAGCTTATACATCAATGACGTCTGACAGTATCAGTTCCGCCTCTCCTACCAGTAATACTTGCACTGTTGTAATTGATCTTCAAAAAGTATTCCCAATCCCGAAATTAACACATTCAGACATGTATTATGCACGTCAGTTATCATGCTACAATTTTGGCATTCACGTGGACTGACACCAGTGATGGTATTATGTGCCTTTGGCATGAAGGCCAATCGTCTCGTGGTGGAAACCAAATGGCGTCTTGTTTGTTCAGAGTAATAAACAACATGAACTTGACTAATAAGCGTCAGTTAACAATTTGGAGTGATAATTGCTGCGGCCAGATAAAGAACAGAATGATGGTGTTCATGTATATGTATTTTGATTTCCCTGGACTTATTTGACCAAATTAACCACAAGTTTCTTGTTGTGGGACATAGTTTTTCTCCAGCTGATAGAAATTTTGCAATCATTGAAAAAACGTTGGAAGCGTGTACAAGCTGAAAACGCCTGACGATGTTAAGCGTGCTATAATCACATCCCGCCACGAAAGACCATTCAAAGTTGTAGAGATGGCTGAACAGTTCCTTGACTTTGATCAAGCTGCTTCTTCCATCATAAAACACCAAAAAGTTAGGTATATCTACAGCTTCCTGGATCCGTATAGAAAAAAAGAAACCAGGAGTAGTACAACACAAAAAAGACGTTCAATGAGATTGAACCATGGATAGATCACTACGTTTTCATAACCCTGGTGTAAAATGAAAGGACTCTACAAACAGTCAATCTTGAATCCTTACCAGAAACTGTAGATTTATCAATCGCCAAAAAAGAAGATTTGAGGAAAATGTTACCTTATATAAAGAAGAAAAACAGGAAAATTTTTTGAAAAATAAAAAAAATTTGTATAAACTAACTGATTACAATGACATTTCAATATAATGTTAACAATATTTCATTTTTTTACCTGTACGTTTTTATAATTAATTGTACCTTTTTCATTAAACATGTTTTACTACCATGATATCTTGTTCTTTTTTAATACCTGGACTTAGCTCTTTTAGAACGTCTATGCATAAGGCACATAGCTCTTTTCCAAAAATGTCAATTAAAAAATTTTTTTTAAATATTTTCATTACATATAAAAGATTTTTAAAGACATAGAAGAGTTCATATATTTATAGAAAACATGTTTACTTAATTTCAATTTAAGAAAAATAATTATAATACGAAATAAAAACAGTGTTTTGTTGTTTTCCAAAAGTTCTTTTAAAATGGCACATAGCTCCATTTGAACTGGAAGGCTTCATTTGGACAGACAACATAACGCTTTTAGCCTCGTGATAGCCCACGCCTCACGGCTGTTGCTGTTTTGTTTATAGGGCGATGACACCTCTGCATCGCAGCGCGGCGTATTGACAATCACAGTTGCCATATTTCGTTGTTGACAATATTTGGACAGACAACATAACGCTTTTAGCCTCGTGATAGCCCACGCCTCACGGCTGTTGCTGTTTTGTTTATAGGGCGATGACACCTCTGCATCGCAGCGCGGCGTATTGACAATCACAGTTGCCATATTTCATTGTTGACAATATTTGAACAGACAACATTACGCTTTTGGCCTCGCGATAGCCCATGTCTCACGGCTGTTGATGTTTTGTTTATATGACAATGAAGCCTCAGCATTGCAGCACGGCTTGTTGACAATCACAGTCGCCATAGTCCGTTGTTGACAAGCTTTGAACAGATAACATTACACTTTTAGCCCCTCGATAGCCCACGCCTCACGGCTGTTGCTGTTTTGTTTAGATGACAATGAAGCCTCAGCATCGCAGCGCGGCGTGTTGACAATCACTGTTGCCATATTTCGTTGTTGACAATATTTGGACAGACAACATAACGCTTTTAGCCTCGTGATAGCCCACGCCTCACGGCTGTTGCTGTTTTGTTTAGAGGGCGATGACGCCTCAGCATCGCAGCGCGGCGTGTTGACAATCACAGTTGCCATATTCCGTTGTTGATACGCTTTGAACAGACAACATAACGTTTTTAGCCTCTCGATAGCCCACGCCTCACTGCTGTTGCTGTTTTGTTTAGATGACAATGACGCCACGGAAATCGTAGCGCGGCGTGTTGATCGCAGAGGGCGAGTGTATGATAAGATATCAGTCAAGGTCACGTGTTATCAGGCAGTAAGAGATCGGTGACGTTTTGACGCAATTCTTGTTCTTTGTGGTTACGTACTCATTGTTCCTGCAATAAACTAATTTAGTTAGCCTTTGAGGCTTCCTTCAGAAGGTGGATTTGTATTTGATATCGTATTTAACAGTAATAGCGACTCGTAAATTATTGTGACTTTCTGCGCAGTTACATTCTTTATGCGCGACGTGTTTGTGCTTTATGTACAACTAAGTTGGCAGTAGAACAGTACAGTACTTGGGAGGCAGTAAGGGATTCAGGGATTTCCACAGGAATCATTAATCTTCCCCCTACTAAAATAATATATACATATTAGTTTCCATTCCGTAAAAAGGCAAATTTTTTAAAACTCCCAAATACATTGAAATGTGTTTGAGGTTGTGCGTTTTTGTTATTTTTTATGAGAAGGCTCCCGGACTCCCGTAATCTTTAGTTGATATTCCAGACTCCGTCAGTGACCCCCTTCAAAGTTAGTGCTAAATCCGCCCCTGTTGGGAGTATGGCTCTAGACCACAGTTCATTGTCTCTTTGTATCACATGACACAATAAACACTCAAACGAAGTGAGATACTGTTTGTTTATCTTAATATATTTTTGCAGCTTCTTCAAGTTTTGATAATAATTTTACAAAGCGCTGAAGTTTCACAATATGCTGCCACGTTGTGTAAATAATCTCGAAGTGTTCTTCATAGATAATAACTGTTTTAAAGCATTTTGATATTAACCATATTTAGCATTACCACTGGAAAAAGCTTAAGTCGGGAGAAGTCGGAAACTATAGATCAATAAAAAAGAACCTAGAGCCATTCCGACTCGTCCCTCCCGCCTCTTTGTTCGCTCCCTCCTTTCTATCCTCTCAGAGGGCTTGTGTCTCATTCTTTTCCTGATATAGGTCCTAATGAAACATTGATATCTCCGTAATAAACAATGTCCATCCCCATCTCATATACTGACTATTGTCGGCCCTGCGATCTGTCTCGACCGTTCTTATCGTTTGATTAGTCAATTAAGTTAGGCATCAATGAATTTGTGTCAGAGGCATAACGTATTGGGGATTTATCGGACCAGAAACTCTTGTCTACCATTAAACACACGATTTCTTGTAAAATTCTTTCAAAAATATATAAATAGATAGTTTTAATGGACGTTCTGTTAGTAAATTGTGTTTTAATCAAAAGTTTAATTTTTACAGTCGTATTTCTAAGGTTGCTGTAAAAATACATTTTAATTTAGTAACACAAAAAATGAAATCTCAACCAACATTTTTACACCAGTAAGCAGACATATTTATACATCAGCTACTTTTTTGATATCGTGTGCAGTGATAAAATTACCATTTTTCGTAATAGTTGATGACATATTTTCCATAAATATGTATTTAATTAGTGAAAATTGTGGTTGTACAAATATATTTATTATACGCTATTGCCCATCACATGCAATGTATGTTTTACTACAGATTTCTTTCGAAATCTTGAACCAGATCAATTATGCATTATATAGTAAAGTTTTACATCTGGTCTTTGAGCGAATTATTATTATTTAAAATTCGGGTTTAATGAAGGTTATGTAGGTTGAAAACAAAGTGGTAAGAAATATAATCACCGAAATTAAATTACTAAAGTAAAAATTAGAAACTGAAAATATATTATAACTGAAAAATATGGATTTAATAGTTAGTAAATTACCGGTTGGTTGGACATACGTACCGTAGGCATAATGGTTTTAAATACAGATTTTCTATACCATTAAGTATATCTCGTAAAGAAACATATTTTTCTAAAACTTAGCAATAAATTAAACGGGTTTAAAATTAAAAGTTTTAATAGGTACTTATTTTGAGGGCACTATGCAACTGTCGTTAACTTGATATTCTTCTTTGCAGTTCCAAAGCATGCCTTACTTACTTATTATTCTGCACATTGTTAAAAAATCTCAAGCCTGTGTCCTTTCTTCCCACTAAGTCCACAAATCCATTCTTTTAAACTCTCGCATTTTTTAATCACTCTTATGAGACAGTATCAGTTCGGCTGTCTCCGATTACAGTACCTCGTGTCAGAGTGTGTTACTATTGTACACACACAGCGCGTCTTTATCTCACTTTTTTGTCATGAGATCAATAGCCTGGCGTGATGAAACCACTGTACTGTAAATAATTATTGATTTCCTTATAGAATATTCACTCGCAACAGTGTGCCATGGGCTTTCTTCAATTATATGACCTTGTGTCAGAGTGAATGAGGTAAATATGCTATTGGAGAGTTTTTGTCTCAATTGTTGTTGTTGTTGTTCATGAGATCAATAGTCAGACGTGAGTGACCGCTGAGCTGTGAATATCAACTACTCACAGAATAGCCACTTTAATCAATATCTGTTGGGCTGTCTCCTATTACAAGACCTTCTGTCAGTGTGAAGGGGCAAATATGTCAATTGAGAGTTTTTGTCTCATTTGTTGTTCATGAGATCAATAGTCAGACGTGAGTGACCGCTGAACTGTGAATAATCAACTTCCTCACAGAATAGCCACTTAATCAATATCTGTTGGGCTGTCTCCTATTACAAGACCTTCTGTCAGTGTGAAGGGGGCAAATATGGCAATTGAGAGTTTTTGTCTCATTTGTTGTTCATGAGATCAATAGTCAGACGTGAGTGACCGCTGAACTGTGAATATCAACTTCTCACAGAATAGCCACTTAATCAATATCTGTTGGGCTGTCTCCTATTACAAGACCTTCTGTCAGTGTGAAGGGGCAAATATGGCAATTGAGAGTTTTTGTCTCATTTGTTGTTCATGAGATCAATAGTCAGACGTGAGTGACCGCTGAACTGTGAATATCAACTTCTCACAGAATAGCCACTTAATCAATATCTGTTGGGCTGTCTCCTATTACAAGACCTTCTGTCAGTGTGAAGGGGCAAATATGTCAATTGAGAGTTTTTGTCTCATTTGTTGTTCATGAGATCAATAGTCAGACGTGAGTGACCGCTGAACTGTGAATATCAACTTCTCACAGAATAGCCACTTAATCAATATCTGTTGGGCTGTCTCCTATTACAAGACCTTCTGTCAGTGTGAAGGGGACAAATATGGCAATTGAGAGTTTTTGTCTCATTTGTTGTTCATGAGATCAATAGTCAGACGTGAGTGACCGCTGAGCTGTGAATATCAACTTCTCACAGAATAGCCACTTAAATCAATATCTGTTGGGCTGTCTCCTATTACAAGAACTTATAAATATTACTCGCTCTGTGGCCGGTACTCATGGCTGAATGTACATTACAAATTGTTTTAACGTTCTAAGTTATGCTTACTACTTACGTTTACCATCTCTCATTGGATACTTTGCCACCCGTGTTTCTTTGTTCTGACCAAAGCTAATTGCGGGGTTCCTTCCATCCGACTGTGTCAACCGAAACTGACAATTATTTTACAATCTTCAAGGTGTGGCGACAGGCTGTGGTTAGGTTCATAAGGTTTAGCACTGGCATTCTGTTTCGAGATTCGAAGTACGGCCATTGTCCTTGTGTAGCCGGCCCAACAGTTTCTCAACGTTTACAGTTAAGATCACTCGAGTGGAAATGAGCATGGTCAGAATTTCATTCCAAGAATATTTTTAAAGATTGGCCAAACTATTATTGTAAAGGTCTTGGTGGCGCGTTGTGTTTCTGGCTGACTTGGTTAACAGCAAGAGAGTGAGGGAGGGAAGAAACAACAGCATCTTGTAGACGCTGGCCTTCTCACATATGGTGACAGTGGTAGGAGCTCTGACACGGTATGCCTTATGTATTTGATACAAGTCTTTCCGCTACAGATTTAATTGGGTATTATAGAGGGTTACATTTTTTTGGAAAAGTCGTAAATTGGTACCGGTACAAATGGAGTAAAATATATAATAACGTTTTTTGTTCAATACTATATCAGTGATTGTATCGGAACAGTCGAGGTGGCACTCGGAAGCCTTCAAGTGTTAGTGATAACGAGTCAAATCCTGCATTTGATTATGAAGACGGAGAAACAGATTACGATAGAATTCAGCTCTCAGAAAAAGCATTGTCTTTTTTCTGGTATCACCATACTAATAAGAATAAAATACCGATGCCTTTGGAATTACCAGGTACTTCAGGCACTCAGCCACAACACTCAATTTCAGTAAAAGAACCTATCTAGTCAATTTCGGTTACCCATCCATACCCACCCATAACAATGTCAAGTACAATCTTTAGTTATTCAGCCACAACTATCAATCTCGTTAACTGAACATCCTCTGTCAACAGTGGCCTAGCCGGTCTAAAATTTCATGTTGGTTCAATATCCAAGAGGTTTAATAAAGGACACAGCCCAAAAATTTAAAACAGTTACTTTATTTAGATTTTTGAATAATTCATGCAGACAAATATTTCAAACCAAATTGACTAACTTGTCAAAATAATTTAGATTTTATCTTATTATTAAAAAAAAGTTTCTATGTACACAAAAGTTTAAAAAGTCTTAAATAAAAGTTTAAAGTAAATCTCTTTTATTTTTAAATGTAAAGAAACAAAAGATATATCAATAACTTGATTTGCAGTTTATTGTCTTTACTATCTTGTTCAAATAAATACATTTTTAGGCTATAACAAAATTGTTTCATTTATTGAAATAAATTAACTATTTTTTTACTCCAAGATGAAGTTTGATTGTACACATAACAAATTAAGTGTTGCGCTCGCTTTGGCACACCTCAGCTTCACCAATAACTACCGGGCTGGCTTGGTACCACCTCGCTCGGTACCTACCTCGTTCCCGGACATCCCAACTAATCAATTTAAAGCGGGTCACAGAGACTGGTTGTTTTATTTTTATTTAAGATTAGTTTCTTATCCATTATAACTAACAAAAGAGTTTTTATTACGAGGGCTATCCAGAAAGTGGATTATGTTTTGATATAAACAAAATACAAAGTACAAGAAAAAATTGTGTTATATACATTTAAAGTAACACCGAAATACTATTTTTCAAAAGCGGGTCACAGAGACTGGTTGTTTTATTTTTATTTAAGATTAGTTTCTTATCCATTATAACTAACAAATGAGTTTTTATTACGAGGGCTATCCAGAAAGTGGATTATGTTTTGATATAAACAAAATACAAAGTACAAGAAAAAATTGTGTTATATACATTTAAAGTAACACCGAAATACTATTTTTCAACATAGTCGCCATACAAATTTAAACACTTGTTATAGAAAATTTAAGCACTTATTTTTGGGACAGGAAATTTTGAAATCCCAGCGTTTAAAATCACTGGCTTTATATTCTGCCACCTGAGACTCCAATCAGGTAGTCACACCCTCCTGCAGAGTTCCACGTTGACATCAAAGCTTTGCGTCACAAGTCAGGTCTTCATTGCTGGACCCAGGTGGTAGTCGCTGGGTGCAAGGTCTGGGCTGTAAGGTGGATATGGTATCATCTCCCACTTAAAAACATCCAGGACTTCTCAAGTCCGGTTTGCCGTGTGTGGTTGGTGGCTATCTTGCACAAAATGTATGGTAACCTAACTTGTGCGTAACAACTTCATGTAATAAACTCCTTGAAATTTGAGGAAAACTAAGTGAAAGTTTTGTTCAATCTCAATAACAGAACCTCCTCTGTTGACTTTGAATACCCTTTCACATTTACACATTCATAACATCATCTACCTCAACTACCAACTACAGGTAATCGCCCACAATTATCAATCTCAATAACAGAACTTCTTCTGACAACTTCGATTATTCTACCATATTCTCTCAATCATAACATAATCAACCTCAATCACCAACTACAGGTACTCGGCCACAATTATCAATCTCAATAACAGAAACTCATCTGTTAACTATACTTCGACAACTCATAAAAAATCACCCAATCAAAACATAATTGACCTCCACAACTACCTCATTTACTTTCCGAAAGTTATTTATTATAAAACTACACTGTATTGAAATTTAAAACCAGTTTTTGAATTAAGTCATTCTCTGTAGGCTATAATAATGCGTTACCATGTTACCATCCTCTTTGAGAAAGATATATATATATATATATATATATATATATATATATATATATATATATATTGTATATAATATATTGTAAGACTACACTGTAATCAAAATTAATCCAGGTCTCTGATTTCAGGTCACTGTCAGTTGGCACAAAAACCGGCTTCCGAATATATTCATTGAACTCTATAGACACACTTGACACACTGTATGAAGATGGTAAGCTACTGCAACTGTTTATTTTCTGTAGCATATTATATGTTAATTCTGAAAGGAAATACATACCATGTCATATGAATTACTTTTACACTTATATACAAAAAGTTCAAATAAAGTATAATTTTCTATGCAATAGACATTGTATTTTATTAAGTATTTATCACACCGTCCTTTGCCAGAGATTGGTTATGCTTTAGATGATAATAATTTGTAAAGGTCCTCATGGTTTTACTTGCACTTTAATATTTAAAAATAATAATGATAAAAATTATGTTGTAAATTAATTATATTTTGCATGCAGATGTGGTTTATCATTTCAAGCATTTAATAATTGGTAAGTTGTGACAATTTTATTTAAATTTATATTTAATAGACTACTATTAGAAAAAAATTTCCAAGATAAAAAGTCTAGTGTATAAAAATTTTGTTATAAATGTAAAATGAAATTAATTTTGAGTACCAAATATAAACTTTATGTAAAGACTCAATCTCTGATGTCAAAACAATGTAAAAAGTCCATTTTGGACTTCTTTCTCTCTGACTTTGTTTGGATCTCTTGACAAAGATGACTTCAGATTACAGGAGTCAAGTCTGTGATAGCATCAGATTTCAGACACTGCACTTAGAAGAAGGTGAACTGGAGTTAAAACTCAACATTAACATTGAATCAACCCTTCTCACTAGAGCTATGTTGTGTAGATAAACTTTATGGTTTGAATCTGTCTATACTAGCATATTGCAAAAGTTAGATAACACTACCACCATAACTATTTACAGCAGGCTACAACAGATTGTATTTTATTCGTGTGAATATAAGATTCTGGTATAGGTATTTTATAAATAAGTAGTATTTTAGAACAAAAGCATGTCTATGTTTTATTCTTAAATCCAAGCAATATATGTACATACAAAATATTGTCTAAATTTGTATATTACATTTTATGTAATTAAGTATCAAACATCCAAACACTTAAAGATAAAAATCCAAACACCATTCTTAACAAATTTTTACATTTATAATGTTAATAGGATTACAAATCAGTATGTTGGGTGAATTTTTATTGTTCAAAATTAAATAGCTCATGAATATGCAACACTAAGTTTAATTGCAAAGCTACTTCCATGGAAGTTAGAAAGATGAACAAACAGTTAGACATAAACTTATTCCTTTAAAAAAATATCATAAGACAAAGATTAACAATTAAACTAATGTGAGTAGAACCTCTTGGCGGTTAATAAATTCTGAAGTATGTACAAGTCAGGCAATTCAAAATATAAATATAAATGTTGATGATGCTGTGTGTTCTTATTCTGATCCTTCATAAGTTTTTAAGATACTTAATGAATATTTTTCAAATTTAAAAATATGTAGAGATGTAGAAAGGAAGTTTTCAGAAGCTAGTGTGCCTCCTAGTATCCTTAGCTTTAAATTTAACTATGTTAATGAGAAGGAAGTTGGAGAAAATGGTGAACAATTTAAAAAAGAAGATAAGCAATTAATATCAAATCATATACCAATTGCATCTTCTGTCACAAAAATATATGAAAAGGTAGTTTATAATCAACTTCTATAATATGTCCTTAAAAAATCACAACTGTTATAACAGTAGCATCAGAATGTATTAAATCAATTTATTGAAAGTCATAAATATAAGTGTGGTAAATATAAAATGGTTGGTTTGTTTATGGATCTGACTGAAGCATTTGACTTCATATCTCATTAGTTATTATTACTCGAATTGGGTAATTCAGGAATAAAAAAAGCATTGAACTGGATAAGGCCATACCTCTGCCATATTTGTGGAAATTAGAAACAATTACAAAATTCCTAATCAATCCTTAGCTAAGAAGTAAATATGTTGTGCCTCAGTGATTATTTTTAGTTCCTCTATTGTTCATTTGCTACTTAGGAGATCTCCTCCAACTCAGTAAGGGTAGTAAAGTTATGTCTATATAGTGATGATGTTAATTTGAATATCGCAGCCTCAAATTATTGGCAAGCGAGAAACCTAAGCAAATTTGGACATACATTTGTTAAATTACTTTTCCAATTCTAATAGCCTAAATGTACCTAATGTACCTAAATGTACCTAAATGTAGACAAAATCAATCAATTCAATCTTCATAGTAGAGCATCAGTTTTAGAATACTTCAAAACAGAAAAAATTACAGTAGTTCATGGGAAGGATATAAACTTTTGAAATAATTTTTAAAAGAAACCTAAGTGTGTTGAATCAAACGCTACACATAATACATTTTAAATACAATTTTAAAAGTTTCTTATTAGCAGAGCCATAAATTCCTTTTGAGGAATTGTAATTCTTTGAGTAATTGTTATAGTAATGAGTCAAAAACTATATGTTAATTAATGTAGTTTTCCTTTAAATTTACTACTTTCGGTGATATATATATATATGCGAAAGTATATATATATACTTTTTGTGATTCAATATTTATTGAAATTAAATAAGGCTATTGCCATTTATACAATTTAATGTAAATAAAAGTTGTTTGACAGGTATTTGGTCTTCCGATCATATGTTAGTTTGCTTATTTAAACACATATGTGACAGATACGGCCAAATACAAAATAATTGAATCGGAAAAAGTAAGCGCTCTGTAGTGTAATGGTAGCACATTCACCCGGTAAGTGAGAGATCCGGGTTCGACTCCCGGCGGAGCAAGTACTTTTTGTGATTCAATATTTATTGAAATTAAATAAGGCTATTGCCATTTATACAATTTAATGTGTGTGTGTGTGTATATATATATATATATATATATATATATATATATACATATATATATTATATAACTTGTTTATGTATATGTGAATTCTTGTACTTTTTAAATAAACAAACTAAAAATTCAGATACCATTCAATATCCATTAATTATATTATTGTTCGTAGTTTAACTTACATTTTGTATTTAGTAGAATTGTACCAAAGTAATGTTAATTCTTTTGTAAGTAAAAAGAACATTTTTGACATGTGTTCGCAATTTGTCAAGAATATTTTTAAGAATAAATTTAATTATTATTGTATATTATTATTTTTTAACATCTTTCTTATTTATTCCATTTGACATGATAATATTGTATATATTGCATTTAACAACCATAGCAAATTTCTTACTGGAAACAAAACCAAAAGGAAATCTTATATACCAACATTACTGAGTAATAAGCACATCAAACTGTGTCTTCTGACAATGGTGAAAAAGATATCAATAAAAGTCAAAGACCAACTCTTAATCTGTGTCAAAGAGATAAAAATAATGAATGTTTTTATAAGTTTACTTTTTGCAGATACTGTTAAACAAATTCATATAAATATTATTCCAACTATCAATTTGTATAAATTAATGGATAAAAAGATGCTTGTACTAAGATTATGGGAAGACCAGTTCGACCACTTGTATTGTTTTGTTTCTGGGAGGGCAAAGGTCAGTAACATTGTATTGTAATGTCATATTAAATATCTGTGTATTATACAAGTGGATTTGCTAACTTTGTGATATGAAAACTGCTCAAAGCATGGGCTTCTGAACCAGCTGTAAGTGATTTCACAGGCTTTCATTTAAATTGTCTTTTCTGGAAGTACAGCAGTCAAGATTACTACAAATACATGTTACATTTTTGTTTTATAAAAGTAGTTAATGTTTCCAAATAGTTAAGAATTTCTCTTTGCTCACCATAAATATACAGAATGTCCGTTTTAACTTTTTTTTTTTTTTTTTCTGTTTAATCTTTCCTGTAAATTAAGTTGTTTTAGGAATACCAATTGTAGCATAGTTAGAATGGCCACCATGTATATATATTTTTTCTAAATCTATAAATTCAGTAATGAACATGAACCGTGATCATCATACTCGTGGCTATACATGTTAGCCAACATACTGACTTAAGTTGGCACCACTGTTGCAGATACTGAAGATACATGCATAGTGGAGAGGCTCTTCAGCTCTAGTCTCGTTGCTGTGGTTTCATTGAGCTCTCCAAGAAAGTTGAAGGTCTGTCACTTCAAGCGTGGCACAGAAATCTGTAACTACAGTTACAGTAACACCATCCTTTCTGTCAGGCTGAACAGAATTGTAAGTGGAATGTTAACACTTCCTATTGGTATTTTTGTCACCATTTCACTATCAAGATAAAGCCAGACTTAAAATACAA
The DNA here is from genome assembly GCF_021130785.1 of Homalodisca vitripennis. Lineage (NCBI taxonomy): Eukaryota > Metazoa > Arthropoda > Insecta > Hemiptera > Cicadellidae > Homalodisca > Homalodisca vitripennis. The sequence goes on from NC_060208.1 coordinate 108,149,276, forward strand.
CAATTTTAATTTTTAAGAGAGCTATTGGTAGATGTAATGAAAATCATACCTTGCTATTTGATTTTTTACACAAAGGTTTTACAAGTTTAAAATATTTTATCTTTGAACATATAAAAAAAAATTGGATATGTGCTGAAAAGTGACAACAATATATTTTTAGAAAGAGTACTTCTTTTAGTAACCTTGGATAATAATTTGGATTCTCTCAAATTTTTAATGAGGTAACAGTAAAAAAGATACTGCGAATCCGTATAACTTTGACATTTGGTCACTCTGTATACAAGAAGCGAAATAAATGAAAACTCTTTTTTAAAAATGATCAGTGAATAGATACATTTAAAATGGGGTGTGGCTCAACCTACCTTTACATCTGAAAATCTTTTTTTAAATAACCTCCACCTCCCAAAAGTGTCATTTTGAGGTATATGATGGTGTTAAAATTATTTTCCCAAATTCTTTAGTTTCATAAATATGGGGGTTTTTGTTAAAACAAACTAGGTAGGTTTCTCAGATGAGCTGCTATACATCACAGCTTGTGGTATGCCTCACTCTATTTAATGATTTCCCTAAGTTTATCATAAATACTACAAATAAGTATCTACTGTCAACAACCCTCATAGAAAATGACATCTTTTGTTTTATATGTATTTACGAAATTGATTTTTTATAGATGAAAATAACTTCCTAAAATTACCATTTATGGACATACTGTAAATTTTTCATTCTTATTTTCAAGTGTTTCAATTTATGTCTGATTGCAAAAAGGACTAATTTATGTACTTTAAATGCCTGTAATTTCAAGTGGAGTGATAAAAAAAGAATTCTATGTTTTCTGTGCTCAGGAAAGCTATTTTAATGTAAGACCACTTGGAGTGATGTTAGTATTTTAACAATCAGTCAATTGTACCAACCTATAAAGTAATAGAAAAGAATTTAATAATTTCCTTATAAATTCTTTAAAACACGTTATTGATTTGTATGAAAACCTTAATGACCTGTATGGGATTATTGTTACAAAAAAGTAGTTTTTTTTGCTAGAAAAATTGATCATCACATTTAAGAAAGTTACATTACTATAGAACGCCTGTTTGCTGACCTCAGTTTAGTTTTGTTTGTAAATTTACAAATTTAATAAATAAAATTTTTAATCTTGTCATTACAGAATTTTTTTTATTTGAGGTAAGCTATATATTATATAAGATCCCTACATACTGTTTAAAATTTGGAAAATAGTGTCAATTAATTATTATGTAGACTAATCATTATATGAAAAGTTTATAAACAGCTGGCATACATAAGTTTTGTCCGTTGGAAAGAAAATTCCTAATTAAATGGCACTAAAATAGTATACATTTTCGATTAGTTTAAAAGTCATCTTTCTCGTTTCATTTTATATATTTAGTATGCTAAGTTAAGCAATTTGCCAAATATTAATATTTGATGTATTCTGAAAATAGTGGCTATTTTTATAATAAATCCTATACTATTGAAATTTTTATATGATATAACAATTTTACAAACAAATTTTAAAATTCTGACAAATTGTGTGTAATATAAATTATCAGATATCTATTATTCTTATTCTTAATCATGCACCAACCTTATGTACCTCATAGATTCAGCTTATGCAGAAATAAAATTCCCAAAATAATTTGTATTATTTTTCTTATACTTCTGTACATTATGTGTTTACTAAACAAGAGGAATTAAACTCATTCATTCCGTATCTCAGTAAACACTAGATTCCTACATTTTTACATATAGTTCAAACTTGGAGATTGCTGTTTTAACTCATGAAATTCAGTTTCCCATGTTAAGGTCCATCCTTTCAAATTCAAAAGGTCCCAGGATCAATTTAAACATTAGGAGATTCAGAAACCTAATTCCAGTAAATTCTAACACCAAAATCCAACAATGTTGCAGCGGCTGGTGGTATGCCTGGAAGAGGCACTGTACATACACAACATCAGAGACATGAAGGTGCTGCATACAATACGTGACACACCACCCAACCCCAGAGGACTGTGTGCGTTATCAACAAACAGTGAAAACTGTTATCTCATGTACCCTGGGAGTTCAACAATAGGGGAAGTTCAGATATTTGACTGCACTCATTTGGTAAGTGTTACATCTGTTTTACAAGGTTACAGCACAAAAATAAGTAACTTCAAAAGTGAAAATTGCTAGATTTCACTTAGAAAGGTTGCTGTATATCTGGCAAGCATGCATATAATTATATGACTTGTCAAAGGGTAAAATATTCTATCATTAATCCGTATCAGTTTTATTTTATTCTTTTAAACTTGCTTCCTCTATATTAGTTGTAAATTGGAAAAGGAATGTATACAGCAAGTCCAAATTACACCACTGTCCTTCATTTGTGTGTATATAAAACATATTTCGTTGAATAAATGCATCAAATTTATAATCACTATTTAGCCCATAATTAATTGCTATACAGAAAGATAACATATATTGTTGTAGGGTCTTGTGTACAGATATTTTAGATACCTACGCATTATACAAACAACACTGACTACTTATGTAATTTTCAGCATACTTACCTAACCATAACTGCCTTTCAAAAATTTTGAGACCCCCAAATTCCATTTTGGAGAAATGGGCAAAGTGACTAAAAAGTTCTCTTGTATTTCCCAGAAAGGTGTCCTGAGTTCCATCCCTCCATCTTTACTTACTTACTTACTGCCGGGGCGTAACAAATCTCAGTCGATTCTTTGCCTCGTCTATGAGCCTCTTCCACGCCACCCTGTCTTCCGCCAGATCCACAGACCCTCCACACCGGGTCACATCTTCGACCACTTGATCGCACCATCTTATCTTTGGCCTACCCAAAGGGCGCCTTCCTGCCGGTACCGCCTTGTAGACCTCTTTTAACCTTGTGCCCTCCTGTCTCCGATGTACATGTCGTAGCCAGCTAATTCTCTTTGCCTTCACCAAAGCCACAATATCAGGATCTTGGTATACACTGCGTAATTCTCTATTTTTTTCTTATTCGCCACACCCCTTCATCACATATTGGTCCAAATATTTTTCGGAGAACTTTATTCTCAAAAACAATCAACCGCCCCTCATTTTTCTTCGTTAATGTCCATGTTTCACTTCCATACATTAGGACTGGTTGAATGATTGTTTTATAAATTCTTATTTTGGAGCATTGTGACAACAATCTTGACGTAAAGAGTTTTGTACACGCCCCAAGACACCTATTTGCATTAGCTAATTTGCTTTGTATCTCTATATCCTCCACGTTTTTGCTGTTTATTGTTACACCCAAATATTTAAAACTTTCTACACAGCCAATCGAGTAGTTGTCAATGCTTAAGTTTGTTCTCACATTTCCAGCATGTCTTCCAAAATGAATAATTTTAGTTTTATCTTCATTTAGCTCTAAGCCTACTGTTTGACATTCTTTAATAAAACTTTTTGTTAGTGTGGAGAGGTCATCCAAACTTTCTGACAAGATCACTACATCATCCGCAAATGCCATTACGTTCAGGTCCACTCCTAATTTAACCCCTCTTTGTAGTCTTTTAACTTTTTGTAATGCCTCTTCCACAGCCAGGTTGAAGAGAGTGGGAGAAATCCCATCTCCCTGTCTTACTCCAGTGTTGATAAGGAAGTTTTCCGACATTTCTCCATCTATTCTTATTTTGGCCTTTGAGTCACTTATACACATTTTTGACAGTCTTATCAGTTTTTGCGGGATTCCATGTTTTTCCATCTTCTTGAATAGAGCATTCCTCCATCTTTATCTAACAAAAACTAAACAGAGTGTATCCATACTTTTAACTCACACTGTATGTACAAATTTGGAGTCGTAATTATTTTCAGTTCTTTGAAAACTGGGGATCAAGATTCCCGATTATTTAATCCCTTTATAATTCACAGTGCATAGTTCCACCATTTAAAATCTTGTTCAATATAGACACTGTTTCTCTACAATGTAATACCTTATACAATTTGAGAATTAAAGAAGGCATAGTAGGCACTAATCAACATATTACTTCTTACACAGAGTTTAAGTTTCCTTAAAAATAAGTAATCATAGGATTGCCATGCCATTAAGGCTTTCAGAGCTGGCGTGGAACTGGGGTGTGTGGCTCCACTAATGCATTAGACAAGCTAAACATGCTGAACACCTTGGATTCACACTATCTCTGTTTTATCCTCCACCTTTGGTGACCAGATAAGACAGATATAGGCAATCATTGGCCTAACAATGGTCTTGTAGAGCCAAACAACCATCTTAGGCTGCATACCCTAGGTTCTAAGAACAAACATTCACAATGAGAACATGAGTGGTTGGTCTTCTCTTGTCAGTGATGCCCTACTGAATAAAGTGAATGGAAAAGTTCTTGAAATATTTAACAGCTTTCAGATGTAATTTTGGTATCCTCAGTAGCTTACTTTTTATTTCAGAACGGAGGTTACTTTCTGCATATGCCCTCATATAAAAGTGAATCACCAGAATCTCTACTTTATAATTTAATAAATGGTTATATGATTCATATTTATCTTAAAGGGTTAAAAGAAAGTAACTATTAGGTGAAGAGTTGTAACTGAATGCTGTTATTCTGTATTATAGGACTATCACGCGTTGTTGCCCTAAACTAACATAGGTTTTAATGTGTCCACAGCGTGCGAAGATAATGATACCTGCTCATAATTCGCCTTTACAAGCTCTCACATTCAATTCATCTGGAACTCGGATAGCCACTGCCAGCGAGAAAGGGACTGTGATCAGGGTTTTCAGTGTGGCTGATGGAACTAAGCTACACGAGTTCCGACGTGGGCTAAGACGCTGTGTCAGGATAGCTAACCTGCATTTTACAGCAAATTCACAATACCTAACAGCCTCCAGCAACACGGAAACTGTACACATCTTTCGTCTGGAGGAACCCGTGTAAGTAGAATTCTTTTTTTAGCAGCAACTGGTTTCCAACTATCATTACTACTTTTCTTACAGGAATTCCTCGTTATAAAAATTGTCTTCACACCACAATTAACTGGTGTTGCAGGGCTGCCCCAGTCGAAGAATCGACAGGATGGCTAGGCTACCTTTCTGCAGCAGCCAACATTTCTGCTAAGTACCTGCCCTCACATATCACAGAGGTCTTCAACCAAAACAGATCACACCTCGATATACACCTGCCAGTCCCAGGGTATAAGACGGCATGTGCTGTTACAATGTAAGTGTTGCTATAAATTACTATTGGTTGTATGTTCAATTAGATTGTGCACTTCAATAATCATTATTGATATAATAAAAATTTTGAGATTGTTTGGAGTTTGCCTGCTTTGTGGGAGTGATACAAAGTACTTTAGCATTCAATTATGACCAATACAATACAATAACAATATAATGTATATTCTACTTGTCAGTTGCTAATAGAATCTGTTTCTTCATTTTATTTTCCAAACACTAATCATTTTTATTTAATGCTATTTAATGTTTGCTTTTTAATATTATGCATGAAATCTGTTGTTTTTATTTTATAAAATTATAAAAGTCCATATAGATATTTCTTTTTGTGCTAAATTTTATTTAGAGAAAGTAATATAAGGAGCTTGTAAATATTTGTTTTATAAATTGTACAATTGTATTGGGTATGATGTTAAATTGTATTGTATTGGGTCTGTTCAAGGACATGAGGTCGTACTTATTTGTTGTTTCAGCTTGCATTTCTACATATAATAGACTATTTTATGGAAACCCCGACAAATCTAAAGCACAGTAAATAGAGATTATGAACACAATCTCTAATATAAAGGTAGCAGTTGTATTCTGATTTCTTTGATGAATATTACAGTAAGCACAGATAGATAAAAGCAAGAAGAAAGAACAAAACTATTCTCCTTTTTTTTGAAAGTAGAGTAGAAGAAACCCGATTTCTAAAGCAGGTGCCTTTCTTATTATTGTTTAACACTTTTACTGCCACCAACGTCATTTGACATCGCACATGGAATTTTATAGACTGCCGACAACGTCTCTTGACAGTGCAGACTTTTACAGTAATAAAAATGCATTTAAACGTAATTGGACTTCAACATTGATAGTCATTCGCTGTTTCCATGTTTTTCTTTGTTACTCTATGGATTACGATCTATGAAATGTTGTTGGTAGTCATTTGGAATACCAGGAAAAAGTGGTTTGTTTACAAACTATGTTGTTCTGCTAATTTGTCATCTGCAATTGTTATTGTTTTGCTTGCTATTACATTAGTTTACAACAATAGTTTTGTGAGTAAATTCAATGAATCATGACAGTATTGAAGACAGTCAAGAGCTAGAAGATTTGCTCAGATTTTCAAGTTACAGTGAAAATGATGATTTATTCCAAGATGACAAAGATAATGATCCTGGTTTTATTACTGATGTACTTCTTGGAGATGCAAGTAATTTGTTGACATTGTGTTTTTGTTTTTACTCAAATAACAAATATAAGCAAAATAGTAGTAAAAACTTTTATATGCTCTTTGATAACTAAAAAACAATTAGACAAGGCTGCAAGAAGATACATTTCCTATCAGTGCAGTGAGAGCAAAATTGTGCAATATGTGTAGCTATAGTGCCAGTAATATCAATGCTGAATTCAGGAATAATAATGAGAAATATATTTACATTATAGACCAGTACATGGTGATGTTTTTTTTTATAAAATTTTTATTTATTTTTTCAAAAACCTTGTGTTTTTTAGTTTTAAAACAAGATTTTCGGTTTGAAAATATTCATGTAGGAACATTTGTGTTGAAAGAGGAAAAAATCAGCTTTAAAAAAATATAAGTCCCATGATTTTCTTATAATTTGTTAAAAATTATATTTATTTAAAAACCATTTAAATGGACGGCAGCGAAAGTGTTCCAGTACAAATGGTTATAGCTAAATAAGTGAGTCGATTGCTGAAACTGGCCTGATTCTTAAATTAATTTCAGCTAAAAGTTCACTTTATAGCACTTTCAATTAAGTAAGTAGTTACTTGAATCCTATTTAGATAATATAAATGAAATATTGAAAGCGTATCAAGTAACTGGTACTAGAAAACGCAAATTAAAGGGACGAAGCAAAAACCCTCTCCAGGGCCTATTCTGACCTTCAGTTTGACATATCCTCCATAAACTATCAAAGCAGAATACTATCAGTATATCCTCAAATGTGTTTTAGATGCCAGATGTTTAGCCACTTAAGGAAAATATATAATAATAAGGAATATAAAGAATATTAAAGGGCACAACAGAATGTAACAAAGAGACAGGCTGACAGATTCCCTTTTTAACTTTCGACCCCAAAATCAATAGAATTCTTCGTTGACCCAAGAGATCCTATGTACCTAGAACTATGGTCTCAAGTCTCTAACACCTGTCTATCAATAGTTATCAGAAGCAGACAGTCAGACGGACAGACTGCTCTTTGACTTTTTAACCCCAAAATCAATAAAATTCTTTCTAAGACCAAGATAACCTATACCCCAAATTACATGTTTCTAGAATCTTTTTATCTAGACTTATTGCACACACAGTTAGATGATCAGACATATATACTGACTGCTCTTTGACCTTTTGACCCAAAAATCAATCCAAGAGGAACCTATGCATGAAGTTTCAAGTCCTTAGAACTGTGTTGTGAAGGAAACTACTATCAACACGATTTTAAGTAGATCCTGCCTGGTCCTTAATAATGTAAGATGTATATGTAATAATAAAACATAATATATAAGTGTGTAAATATGTATACAGTGCAGTATTGCTAGTCGCAATGAAAACACTCAAAACTCTTCTGTTAAAATTGCATTCTGCAGCTTCACAAGTTTAAAAAAACCTAGATGTAAAGAAAATAAGCAAAAAATTATTGTAAATACCTTATTGTTGCCTAAAAGCCTAAAAATAGAATAGAGAAAAGGATCAGCTCAACCACCAAGAAGCATATATCTTACACTGAACCTCTTAAGATTTTCCTTCTTATCGAAATTGTCCTTCTTTGGAGGCAATGGTTGAATCATTAAGAAGCAAATAACAAACCTTGTTTTATTTTTATCCTTATGCCCATCTGTGCCAAATCCAACAGAGTTCATCTACAACTAGAGTGTCAGGCAGTCTAGGTATGCAAAATCACTCATTCATTCTTAGACTAAACAAAGTTTCCATGAAAATGAAGATTATATAAAATAACTCAACTTAATAACATATATAGCTCATGATAATAGCTTAAACAGTAAAATAATTGTCAAAATTCTTCACAAAAATAATTTGCAAAAATTTCAAATGACAATATCCAGTGGGGCGAGGTTGAGACAGGAATCTAGAGTCGTGTCTGGCGCACTTTCAAAGCAAGTATATGGATCTTCCTGGAATGTAAGCATGCTGATTTGGATGTGGAGGGTGCTTCTAGAGATATACCTCCTAAACAAACCTAGCAATTATCTTCTCCATGGTTTTGATAAAAAGGACAGATATCGGCCTAAAGGACTTAGGCATATCCAGGCTAAACCTCTCCTGATTTGGTATAAACACAACCCTGGACACTCTCCAGGACAGAGGAACATACCTGAGGGCCACAGAGGCATTTTGAGTGTGCTGTTTTATTACTGTGGCACCAGAATCCAGAGAGCAGTGCAACTGTTGGTAGCATCGGCAAACATTAATGGTACATATCTAACAGTGGTGCATGTTGTTGGAAGTTTGTCACTAGAGGAAGATACATTGTAGTCATTATATTGATTATGTTCTATTTCTGTGCCACCAGAATCCAGAGGGCAATGCGGCTGTTGGTGGCATCTACAGATGGGTTTCTCTATATCTATAATTTAGATCCATCAGAAGGTGGAGAAACATCTTTGGTGAAGCAGTACAGGTATTCTTAATGAAATTTTTCTGATTCATTTCTTCTTAACATTGTGTCCACTTTCACTGTGTACCAAGTATACAAAAATTCTCATTCCTCTCACCTTAACATTTTTATAATTAAGAATTTCAAAATCTATAATGGGGATATGTATTAAAATCTCCTCCATACTTTCTTTGATGAATTTCAAAATTATCTTCTTCTCTCCCACACTCTCCCCCTCGAAATGGAGAGGAGAGCAACTCATCAATTTTAAACGGAATGCCCCATTAGATCCTGATTAGATAGAAATGTTTACTTCAATTTGATGCTATGCTGGATAGAGTTAACCTAGAGACATCTAATTCTTATAATGTTTCTTTTATCAAATTCTTAAAATTAGGTGGTACATAAAGAGGTTACTAATACAGATCTTTTATCCCCCTCAGAAAATGAGTTATTGTAGGGTAATTAAATATTTCAACAAACACATCATGAGACTCTTTATTTCAAAAGTCTTAATAAAAGAAAAATTACGGTCTAAACTAGAGATTCCCGGAATTATTTTATTCAACATAGCATCGTACTGAAGTTATAATTTCACCTCTGTCACTACGCATTTTGGATATAATGGTCAGAAAATTATTTTTCTGGTGTTATTGGTTTTGCCTTTCACTTTAATTTGAGGTATTGCTTATTGAGTTATCTTATATAAAATATTTTGAGTTTCTCCCTTCTTACATTTTGGGGGGGAAGAGTGTAGTTTTAAGTTTATGAAAAACATCCTTTAGTTGATATTATTACATATTCTAAGAAGATTTTAAAATATTCAATTGTATAATTTTAAGGTGGGATAAGGGACTAGAACATCAGATATAGTGGCATATTTGATTAGCTACGCATTGTTGCAAACAACAATCAGACATTAGATAGATCCTCACATTACGTCAAAGAAGATCTATTAAGATGTCCTACTCTAGCTAAATGTGTTATTTCATTATTTTTACTTTCAATTTTGAAGTTACTTCACCTTCTGTCATTATACCTTTTGTTTTTTTTCTTCTTTCACTAAACATGGTTGTTATCTTTTTTTGAATGCCGGAATGGGTTAGACATGATGGGGAAGGATATACATGCTTATTTTTAAATACAAGCATTGTATTTTTTGTTAATCGTGTGTGTATTTCAGCATGTGGAAGTTTATAGATTACTCATTGTGACTGTTTTTCAATGGGTCATGCGAAAATAAGGCTATTAAAACTGGTTTACCAGCAGAGCCAGTGTTGCCTTGACACTTGCAAGATAAAGAGGATGCTTGATACTGGCTAACAGACACAAACTTGTTAGAAATTGGAGAAGTCATTGTGTGGAACTTTAATGTACTAGACTACTCACCTGTAATTTAACTATCCAAATTATTGTCCAGTTTTGTTGAGTAATATAGAAATTTTTGTAATTTGCTATAACTAGCATTAGTTTTGTGTATGGTAGCCTTATGTTTTGTATTTAATAAATTGATTCGCAATCATTTATTCATGTCATGTTGCTATCAACTGAACGTTTATATTAATTAAATTAATGGCGCAAGCCAGATCAGTTAATTGCAGGTTAGAGTTCCCTAATAGAAGTTTAATGATTGTTGATATTTCATTCATTTGCATAAACTTTACCAGTATATTTGGACTAGATTCTAAATTTGTTTTATTCCTGAAAAGGAACTAGCTTTGTACCATACAATAGGGAAAGAACTTTGCTAATCACTATAGGAGATTTTAAATTTTTTTAATGTTAATGAAATTATAACATTTTTTTATTTAATTTGAAAAATCAGCTTAGCCAGGAAAGACTTTTGACTTAACTCTGTTCACATATTTTTAAAAATGTGGTCATCTTGCAATTCTACGAGTTGTAATTATGATCAAGTGTGGCATAAAGGCCAATTGCAAATTTGGTCATATCACAATTTGGCCAGTTTTCGTAGTTGGTCATGTTGAAATTAGACAAGTTGCAATGATAATGATGTGATATATTAGCCAGTTGAAAAGTTGGTCAGTTACTCTATTCTCTTACCTATACTGTTTGGGGCATGCTTGAGAACTGTGTACTATACAGGTTGGATGGCAAGACTGATCTGTCAGAAGTGGTTGGTCTGGCTCAAGCGGATGGTTCTAATGCAACCTCCTCGCCTAAACCAATTGACAAAACTGATTCTGCCCAAGGTAAATATGAATTGTTTATGTTTTGTGTTTACTTTAAAAGCTGTAGGATTAGACATTCCTTCCTATCTTCTGCCGACAGCAAACTGGCAAAGTAGGACAGCCACAATCGGCTGGTCCGATATAAATTGCCTACATTCTGTTAGTAATCTTCCTTAGTTTAGTATTTTGTAACAATATTTGCTTTTAATTTTTACCTTGGCTGTGTTTTATTATTAACACTTCAGCTCAGAATTTTTACAAGTGATTTTTTAGACATCCCTAGTCAGTTAATGTTTTTAATATTTATATTTATTCATCATTGTTATTCAATAGAGTCACTGCCAGTGACGTTAAAATATGCTCTACTAGCTCGTAAAATAGTGGTGCACTGGAAATAGAAGTTTGTGTTTAGTTTTGATGCTGAGTATACACTCATCCAAAAAGTGTTTTTAATAACACAATTATATATATTTGGGTTTTTGTATTGGACTGATCATATGTATACAGTGGAATATCATCTGATTATACGTATACAGTGGAATATCAGTTGTAACTTGAGTTTACATGAAGCGGATTTTCCATACTATCTAATGGGAAAAATTCTTATATAAAACAAAGCATAATGTAATGAAGCATCTACAACAAGTATTGCACTGATTGAATTAAATTAAATCTTTATTTTCTTAGTTGAACAAATTGTTTTGACAGATCAGTCAATAAATAAATTAAAAATTAATAATAACAAACTTAAAACTACTAAATTTACTTAATATAACATAATTACATACCTATATAACAAAACATGTTATAAAAAATAAATAAAAAAACAGCAAAAAATAAATAACAATAAACTGTCTACTCTTAAGAAATTAAACTGAAGAAAGAGATTGCATCACATTAGCATCTTTCCGAGGGCCTCTTGTACACTATAGAAAGGTCATCCGGCCACGTGGTCCTTTAAATTATTTAAAACTATTCTGATATATATAATGGATGGAAGATGAAAATTAAATAATTTTGGACCAAAGTAAAAAGAGATAGATTTTTGAATAAAGATAGTCTGGATTTATTAATTAAAAGTTTTTGTTTTGTCTTGCATTGTAAGTGTGATCTATACATGGAATGGTAATTTAAAAGTAGTGATGGGTGGAAGCCGAATCCCAAATCTTCAATAAAGATTTAGATTTGAGAATCAATTGTCGGGATTTGACATTCGAATCTGTCGAGATCCACCACATCATTAATTAATCGGCTGGTTGACAATACACATATTACCGATCGTTTAAACGTGTTTTTGGCATACATAGTTAAAAAATTATCTTACTTTTTTAAATAATATTTTGTTTGCAGTTATTATTTTCTACATTTATTTTTGTCCACTGCCGGGAATCTGCTGCATCTATTTACGGGCATCCGCTGTTCAGTAGTATGCAAATTACCAATCACTGAAACATGTATTTTGTTTATTAAAAAACATAGATAGATAAACTAGTTATTGTGCTTATGTGAATAATATTTTGCTTTTAATCTCTATTTTCTATGTTTGTGCAATGCCATGCTTCTGCTGTGTGTATGTGCATATGTTCAGCAGCTAATTTTAGTTCACCTCATAAATTTTGTAGTTCTATAAATATTTCCTCTATAAAATGTATTATGTTAAAAAAATTTGTATCGAAATTTTGTAGTTCTATAAATATTTCCTCTATAAAATGTATTATGTTAAAAAAATTTGTATCGTGACTAGGAAATTTTCTAATTATTTCAACTTTTAAATACATTTAATAAGTAATAAAAATTTATGCCCATTATTTTGCAGATTAAAAGCATATATTCTGGAAGCCCATATATATCCACCAAGCATATTAAAATATAGCAATCTCTTTTTTGATTGAATATACATTTTGTATACATCAAATAGCGTCATAAAAATACTTATAAACTAAGAGGTTATAATGTGATAAAATACTCTAATCCTAAAGTCAATATAATCTCAAAAGCCGTAATTATTTGCTGCTTTAGCCATAACACAGATTAATTTAAAAAAAATACGAAAATAGTTAACAATATTATAAATAATAAGGAACCATTTTTAAACTATAGAACAATAACAATAATAATATATTTCAGTAATCAACAATAAATTAGCAACAATAATTTAAATAAATACACAAAACAATCCAAATAAATACATAAACAAAAAACACAAATTGATATGTTGCAGTTGTATAAAAAGTTTCTCTTGGCATCTCCAAATCTCTTTACAATGAATTGGTGTTGATCATAGTTAGCTTTTAAAAAAGCTATTAATACACGAGAATCAGAAATTGATGTTTTAAGATTCAGAATCAGAATAGAAAACTCTGGATTTGTCCATCAATAATTAAAAGCCTTGCTAATGTTTAAGTACAACTTAGCTTGATCAGAAGAATTCCCTTTAGCTCTTCCATTAGTCCAAGATCGAAACTATTCTCAGAGCCCATCTTTTGCTGACAGAATGTTCTATTAAATAAATTGGCATTAAAAAAACCAAAAATTATTCCATATTTAATTCTTGAGTCAAATAAGCCACTGTAACCCAATTTGAGAGTTTCCTGGGAGACCTCCAAATGCAATTTTGACATACTATAGTAGCTACAGTGGGACTGACCTGTCACTCGAATAAAAATCAACACTAAACAATATTTGCTATGATTTCAGAATTTAAAAAAAATATCAGTATTGAACAGCTTTTACATCTACCCATTCATAGTTTAATGGTTTTTCATAGGAGAAGAGTAAAAAACCCTACAATTGCACCTCTGTTGTATTCATCTCTCAAATCTGTGGCTTCTGCAAAAACCAGTTAGATTTGTGTGTTCCTGTTCTCCAATATCAATAAATAAGCAGACGTCATTCTGACTTAAACCCAGCATCATCAAAATTTTCCAAACAGAAATATGTCTTATTAGAATTCTGAGTACCAATTGTATATCTTCCTTACTTAGAGCTAGCAGTCTAGCCATCCTTAAGCATAAGAATAGATAAACCTATTTGATTGCCTCAATTTTGAGGCCTTTCTCCTCATCTTGGATCAACCCTCCTTTCTCAGACATTTACTAGAGCTTCACTGTAGGAGAAGACTACTCCACACCCCAACTTCTTCCCTATCAAAAGGCCTTCTGAGCCTATTTTGGCCATGCCCTGCTATTTGATTCCCAGAAATGCCTTCATGACCCAACACAACTGTCTTCCTCGATGCCAGTAGTTTTGATGTTAAAGGTATACAAAATGAAGGATTCTGATTTGTCATTAATCTTTCCTGTAGGCATTTTATAATTGTTAAAAGTGGTGTTTACTGCACCATTTTTACATTAATTTTAGAACACTAAATTGTAAGTCCAATAAATCCTTGTTTGTCACCACTGTTTGCATCTGTATTCTATGCATTGGATTTTTTAGTATTAAATTCTTTTTTATTATTGATAAAAATTTTCCTTTTTAACATGTTTCTTTTTCTTTATTTCTCACTTAAAGTAACCAGTTTTTATGTTGTAATTAGTTCACTATGATTAACGGTATCTTAATGGTAACAGGTTTACTTTTCATAACCAGCATGTTTTGGTAGCTGGTAAACTATTGCTGGAATTTGACGATAACAATAAAAAAATTATCTCATGTTTAGTGGTATATAATAAGCTCAGAGGCTGATCCAAATTTTTGGTTTCAATTTTGTAGTGTGATAAGGCATGTTTCAAACTAAATGCGTTAATCTGCATAATTGTGTGTACTGGTCGGATGTAAATCCTCATAACGTAATCCAAGCAGAACTCAATGTGCCTGGTGTTATGGTATGGGGAGGTATTTTGAGTACTACACTGATTGGTTCTTATTTTCTTCAAGGAAATGTTAACTCAGAAAGTTAATCATGGTTGCTACAAGAAGTAGTAGTTCCCGAGCTCAGAAACAATCCTGTTTTCAATATTCATTTGCTCATCTGGCAACAAGATGGTGTCCCAGCACATTTCGGTATTCAAGTTCGAGATTTTTTAAATAATACATTTAATTAATGGATTGGTCGCCGTGGTACAATCTATTGGCCTGCGCACTCGCTAGATCTGATCCTATGTGATTTTTCACTATGAGGTATTCTAAAGGATATATGTATGCTTCAAAACTGCAAAATCTTGATGAACTGAGAAATGTAATTAGAAATGCATTTGAACTTGTTAATAACAATAAACCTTTATTGCTAAAAATTTGTGATTCTGTTCTCAGTCGTTGTATGAAGTGTATACAAAATCAAGGTGGACATTTTGAACTGCTATAACATTGTATGGTAATATGTAAGTAATTTCATGTACTTAGTAAATTCATATGTAATGAATTGGTTTTTTTGCCTAAAAGTGTTTTATTCAATTAACCTGCAACGGCTTTAAATTTCTTTTCTGGGAAAACTGACATATGCGCCACCCAGTATTTTGTTACTTCCATATCCATTTTTGACCATAAAGATTGTTGAAAAACTAAGCAAATTTACAATCAATGTAATAGTGATTTGAAGTGGTAACCTTGTCAAAATGCTTAAAGATATACTCGTAAATATATACTGTAAATCTAAAACATTTCCGAACAGAATTTTTTTCTTTAAATTTAAAATAATGCAGTTGGTAACTTCTGTGACTGGTACAGTTTTCAGTTTTTGTAAATATAGTTTTTACAGAATATTTATGCTAATAGTCTATGTAAAAGTTCCAATTAAAATGTTATGGCTTAAAATGATGTTTAGATCTTTGGCAGGGCCATCAAAACTTTCTGTACACATTTTTATGGTAAAAATTGGTTTCATGCAATGTTAAAAGTTGATATTTAAGTATTGCTACTGTTTGAAAGAAATAGAATATTTTTGAAAACCTGATTTAACTCAAAAGGATTTAGGCTCATTTCAGGATATATTTTTATTTGGAGTATAACTAATACTTTGGATCCCGGCTGTAAGTATTTTTTCCCTTAATAATCAAGATATCCTGTATATTTATGTTGTATTAGATGTTTAGAAAGGTTATACAAAACTGGTGAGACCATAACAATTTTTTTATTATAATATTTTAGAGAAATAATATAATTTCTTATTTTTACTTTCTTCTTTCCCACGCATGCATTAGAATTTCAACCACACCAAATGTGAAAGGTATTTCTTTAATGCTGTTTTTTAATTAATTACTGTAACTGAATTTTTCAAGTGGTGGTTGTTTCCTTCCTTACTTCTTATAGTAGTTTGTTGTAATATTGTTTTTTATTTTAGTTTTGTCCGCTAATTAATGGTTTGAATTGTAGAATTAGTACAGTAACAATAAGAGGCTATACATTCACTGTAGAATTGTGTGCTTTAGATTCTCAGTTATTTGTAAATAATTCAGTTTGTTATAAGTGTCATTGATATTTTTCAAAGATTGCACATCATTTTTATTTAATCGTTTAAACAATTTTTTATCTACCTTTGAATGAAGACAAAAATGTATGCAAATTTGATTTTATCATCATAAGATTATATGGTTGATTTGACATTTCGCTGAAACATAACATTTTTTCTGTAAAATAATAATACAAACTGTCTAAAGTGTATAGAGTATGTTTATTCCCTTCTCACTACAATTACACATTGTATTGATTTTGTAACTTAATAAAATTGTTTAAGTCAGAATTTTGTATAAAAAATTATTACTCTTGATTATAATTTTATGCATATTGGGCTTACTACGTTTACACGTTAATATATTTACAGACATAATGTCTAACTGCCATCAAAGCAATTTTATCTGTGACACACATTTTAATATTGTTATATTATTTATTTATATCTGATTAGATTTCAAGATAATGGCATACATTTTTAAAGTGTTGTGAGGATATTAACAAGCCAGCTATTAAAGAATCCTCATAACCATCAGTGTTGTTCAAATTAACGTCCATAACTATGACATTTTCTATTCGACAATTCAACAGCTTCATTTGATTAATTCCTATTTTACAAAAGGCCTTGCCATTTTACAGAAAAAGTAAAGTTTTGGGAGGAAATTTCGATGTGCTTTTCTTTCATTTTGTACTATGTTGTAAAGAATAAATTCAATTTTAAAATAAATATAGATAGGTTATAAAAATATTATCTTTACCAAATTACAAAATCTAATCCTAAAAAAAAACTTAATTATTGTAAAACAACAAATTTTGACTTTCAACCGAATTAATGTACCTATAATATATTTATCCAATTTAACAATTTTGTATGCTGATGACTCAACATTTTTAAATAGAAACAATAACATTGAAGAACTAAACATTGTAACACAAAATACTTTATTAGAAGCATTAAGTTGCTTTAAAATAACCAGCTTCCATTTAAAATAATCTTAAATTGTTTTGTTCAGTTTAAAACACTGTAAATGACAGCTATCTACAACTTATTATTACTACAATTACCAAATCTACAATTAGTAAAACCTTGTGGTATTAAGCACTTCCACAACACCAGATATAAGAACGTATCATCTGTCCACTTTAATAGATTAAGTATAACTCTTAATAGCCATTCTTTTTTTGCACAAACACTCGTTAGCCTTGATTCTGAGGTACAATACAAAGATATTTTTAAATAAATATTACTTATGACCATTAAATAACCCATTTTATGCACTGAACGAGTTCTTCCGATTGGCCTGTTTTATGTATGTATTGAGCTAACATGTATATTTTCAATGGACTTAGCTGTCAATGAAAGCTGTAATAAGACTTTGTTAGCGATCTACAATTTTATACCAACGCAAGTTTTTTATTTTTGATTATGAAGAACAAAGAATCAAGTCTCCACTGTCAGTGTTGCCTGAAGATTGTACTTTAATTTTGCGAACTAAATGTTAACTATTAATTATTATGATAGTGCACCACCCAGGTAAACACCTTAGTGCACCAGTGTTCTCTTATTCATATGGCACTGTTCAGGGAAATTTCTTGTTGTTTACAAAATTTAAGCAGGATATTAAAGAAGAGCATTCTGACAATGTGAAGGATGTACAATTTTGTGAATTCATCCTTGTGGCTAGGAAAAACCTCCCTATATCGTGTTGGAAAATGTCAAAGCACCAGTGTAATTGAGGCAGGTAAAGTTTTCTTCAGTATCCTTTTCCTTTTTCTTTATTCAGTTAGGACCTCAGAGATTTCAAAATTAATTATAAAGTTTAGTATATTGTTTTAGTAGCAATTAAAATATCCCCTTTCCATTTTACAATAAGTGTAATGAATTATAAACACTGAAAAGAAGTTGGGAACATGAAAATAAAAAAAATAGCTGGTAATAAGTATTACTTGTCTCCTGCTTTGTTTAACTCCTGTGTGTGTTTTTCAGTTACAAACTAACTGTTGTACGATTATTTAAATTGAAACATTGAAATTTTTATTGTGCTATTGTTTGTCTTCTTGGTGTCTAATATTGTGAAAAGTTAATGGTTCTATGTGGATGCTATTGAAAATGTTTCGAAATGTAATTTCTAAAAACAGCTAGTAAACCACAAAACATTTTTAGAAACATAATATTTGCAAAAATAAATACAGAATACTGTACATTGCATATAAAAAATATTAGCACATGTAATTTTATCGTTTTTAAACTAACAATATTGCCTTTGATTTGATCTTAATAGAAGAAGTACCAGTCTGTTTGTATTGATTTCCCTGAGTAATATTGTATTATTTAGATTGTATATATGTTTTGTTTTAATAATTGTTATGTAAAATTTAACAACAATCTTTGGTGACTGTAATTTAGTTCATGAAAAGTAGTTTTTAATTTTGGCAATAGGTTAGGTATAAAAAAGACAATATTATTATAAATTACAATACTATAATTTTCAAACTGGTTTTTAGTAAAAATACAGAAATTAAACATATCAATTTAGGGCTTGTATCTTTTGAAGTTTTTGTTTTCATTTTGGTGGAAACCACTTCCCAAATTGCTTACAAGACACCTTATACAGGGTGTCAATTTAGTCTGGAACCTCTTTTTTAATTTTTAAACCACAATATAAAAAAATACCAAAGTTCACACGTGCTTACTGGTGATAGTAACGCACATATCTGCCCAATTACCGACCAGATAATCTCTTTGGGGGACGGTCCACAAGGAGTCAGACAAAATTCTGAAATACCAGCATAGGTCACGTTTGGTATCAAATTAAAGGTCTTACTTAGCAGAGTACAATGCCATAAACCGGACTTAAAAAGGTGGATTCATTCACTAGTTATAGCTATTTGAATATAAAAAAATTGAACAATGTAAATTATTAAGTATTACAAGTAAACACCAATTTTTAAGTACCTGTGATCAAAGTAAGTGTTCAAAATGTTCCCCTACCATCGTCTGGCAATGTCCTAGGCGGTTGTAAAAGCCATCCACTGCATTTTGAAGGTATTCACGAGGAATATCTTGAGCTTCTTGGACTATGAGATTTCTTAGGTGCGCCAAATCTCGAGGCTTAGTACGATAAACTTTATCTTTGAGGTATCCCCAAAGAAAGAAATCCAGCGGAGATAAATAAGGGGAACGAGCAGGCCACTCTACTGCACCACGTCTTCCAATTCATCTGTGAAGGAATATTGTATCCAAGTATTCTCTAACAAGGAGAGCAAAGTGTGGTGGCACGCCATCTTGTTGGAAATAAATTCTTTAAAATTGTCGACCAAGAGCAGCTTGTAGTGCAGGAATTATCTCAATTTGGAGCATTGCTAGATACGAGTCACCATTTAAATTACCATTGATAAATAATGGGCCCATAATTTGATTTCCTATAATACCTGCCCAAACGTTAAGTTTCTGTGGATGCTGTGTATGACTCAATCTGCCACTTTCACATTCTAACAGTAGTTGTGTTATTGGTAATAATTATTGATTCCTGGCTTCGATTACTACATTGTCAGATGATGGGAGGGGAACATTTTGAACACTTACTTTGATCACAGGTACTTAAAAATTGGTGTTTACTTGTAATACTTAGTACTTTACATTGTTCAATTGTTTTAAAATTCAAATAGCTATAACTACTGAATGAATCCACCTTTTGAAGTCCGGTTTGCGGCATTGTACTCTGCTAAGTAAGACCTTTAATTTGATACCAAACTTGACCTATGCTGCTATTTAAGAATTTTGTCTGACTCCTTGTAGACCGTCCCCCAAAGGGATTATCCGGTCGGTAATTAGGCAGACGTGTGCGTTACTATCACCAGTAAGCACGTGTGAACTTTGGTATTTCTTTCTATTATGGTTCAAAAATTATAAAAGAGGTTCCAGACTTAATTGACACCCTGTATATACATAATACCAACCAGATTTAAGATAAAGATTTTCAGAACTAAAACTTTCTTGGTATATACAATATTTGAAATATTTTCTTTTGCTAATTAAGTATTTTACTGGATAGAACAATAAAAAGTAAAAATTGCCCCGGTTTTTATTTTAATATTCTTAATATTTTTTTTTCACCTAATAAATTATTGTATTTTTTGGTTAGGCTTTGGACAAGGGTACTAAACAGTTTCATTAATTTAATCATTGAAAGTTGTAAGACTCCCTGCCCATTAAAATAATATTCCCTGTCCATAAACTAAAAATATAATGGAAGAGAGATAGCTGGTCCTATCACCACAGTTCTAACTCTTACTATTTTACATAATTTTAGATGCAACTTTTAGATAAAATATCAACAAAACCTATACTGCTTTTACTATTGTATGGAAAAATTAATGTTCTCACTTTAAAAAAATAGTAAGCACACAAATCTTTAAATTACTTGATTCTAAAAGATCCCTACAATTTAAAAAATCTTAATATTTGGCAGACTTTAGCTCAAAGTGGAGCTTTTATAATCTATGTTTTTAACAAAAAATCTTTATTTTCACAAGGATTGATCTGAAAGTATTTACATTCAACTTCAAGACAACTTGTATGCTTTAATGTAACATTACAGTTTATAAAATTTGGACTGTTATTTTAAGAATAAAATTGTAGTTTTCTTGTTACAGTGTGTGTTTGTGTGTGTGAGTAGTATTGTGATGAAGTAAGGTAACAAGCTTGTACTGTAGTAGTGGCATGGTAGCATGAGGCAGACAGATACGCCAATGTTGTTTGTTGTACCACATTCTAGGAATGGTAGGCTCATCCTACGCAGGTGTCCTGAAGGGCCACCCTCTGGGAGTCATGTCAGGTATACACTAGTTGTATTGTATTTTAGGGGTGGGTTGATCTCCAGATTTTTGATTCAGGTTCACAATTGACAACTTCACTCACTGACACTGTGATGTGTGTTCCATGTCTATGGTCACTGATAATCCTATTAACGTATCAGAATTGTTTGGAGGAATTAATAGGAGGCTTTCCATTATAGAGTATTTCCTCAAGTTTTTGTTGGGTGTGTGAACTTTTCACAGATAGCACCAAATGATCACATGTGGCAAAATTGTATTCTTTTGGAATTGAAATATTTCTTTCTAAATACAGTACATACTTAAATTTAGATGGGAATTGTGTCGTACATGTGCTCCTTAAAATATGCATAGTAAAAGGTCAGTTAAAACATAAAGAATAATATTATGGCTAAACATAATTATTTTCCAAGTTTTGTCAAGAGCTATAGTCTTGTTTATAAAATACTAGTGAATAAGGAACCAATTATTTTAGAATATTTTAGTTCAACTCTATTCGCAGTATAGATCAGTGCAAAACTTGTGGGATCATTGTTAGGTAAATAGTTTCTCTGGCCTATAGTCTAACGTGATCTATGAAATACTAAGAAACTTGTTATTGAGTAATCTCTATGTTAAATTACATGTTGGCAATGAAAAATTTGTGGCTTTGCTTTTGGAATAGTCAACACATATTGCTGCTACTTAGAAATTTGTTTGTGTATATCCTTTTCACTCTCAATCAAGTGGTATCAGATAATTCTGAAATATTAGTTAGTGTATCACAATTCAGGTAATTGAGATCTCACTGCCGAACTGAACACAGTGTGTGATAATTGGATGAACAATAAAGAGTAAAGGAGAGAGTCCCTAGGATTTGTACTGGACACATTTCGTATGAAGTAGTTTGGTGTTCAAATTTTAGTAGAAACTATGCACATGTAAAATAAATCTTTGTGCAGAAAATGGGAAGATTCAGAATGAGTGCAAAATGGATAATCACAAAATTGTCTATTACCTCTAGAAAGAATCAAATTGGTTTCAGAATTAAGAAACAGATCAACCCATCCCAACAATCTAGTATGTATTTTGTTAGTTTTAAACATTGCAAAACAAAAACATTTAACAAATCGTATTGCACGATTTAGTTCATCATGGTTTTTAATATTGTTTTCTCGGTACTGTGATAGTAAATTTATCATTTAAAAAGCTATATTTTTGTCTTGTTAGTAATATTGCTTCAACTTGCTAACTAATATCAATAACAGATCTTTAAACAGTTGAATATAAGAAGCAATATTTTGTTCACTACTGATACTGAGAACTTTTACATAAAACCATTGTATAGTATTAGAACAAATTATTATTAATATTGTTTTAAATATATTTTAAGTTTATATTATAATATTTGGGGGAGGGGGAATGCATTTCTTTAAGCCAAAAAATATTAGCAAATAGATAATTAATTCAAAATATTTAGTAAAAGATCCATTTTTACCATGGATTAAAATATTATTATCAGTGCACCTTACAGCATACTTAAAATATTTATTTACTCTTTTAGTGGTAATATTTTAAATTTATACAAGAATTTAGTTTCTAAATTTACAATGTCCATTTTTATAAACATTAAATATTTTTAAATAGAACATGGGTATGTTAGCCCATTTTTAACAAATATTTGCTCAAACATTCATTGCTTCACTATTTTAAGCACATTACTATTGGTCTTTGACTGTATATATATATATATATATATATATATATATATATATATATATATATATATAAGTAAATACATATATTGCAATAAAAATATTTTGTTGATAATTTATTATTCAAAAAGTTTTGTTTCAGAATTGTTTACAGAAAGTTCTTTGGCTAGACAATTCATGTTGTGTTCAATTTGTCAGAATTAAAAGTTTGTGTTTGTTTTATTTTAGTTCAAAGCCATTCTTGTATTATATACAACTAAATAACTAA